>NW_006291011.1:577897-584695 GCF_000327345.1 Myotis davidii
AGACAAAAATCCCAGCTTTCTCACCCTTCTTCAGATGTCTGTCATTCTTACACTACTCTGTCACTGGAAGCTAAAAATGTATTGGAAAGCCACTGCAAAATTAAAGGCATTTTGTGTATGTATATGTTTAGGTTGTTAGGCTGCCTTCAACTTTACCACGTGTAGAACATATGTCACAATTCAGTCAGGCCATGTTTGGTTACTCACCCGTGTTTCTGGTGTTGCAAAACACCGAAAATAAACTTAACCAGAAATGCTTTTCTAACAGTCTGTGCCTGAATGTGTGATATATACTAACAACAACAAAAAATGTATCTGTGGCCAATCAAGAGCTTTTAATCTTTAGAAATGAGTCAGACTATATAAAACTTATTTTAAGGCCACCAAAGGAAGCTGTATTAAAGGCAGACATTCACCAGCAACTACTAATTATATGGCTGTGTGTACAATACATGTGCGTATTTTACATTTCTTATATCTACTGGGACAAATATGCATTTTCTTTCTCTCCATGAAATCCCACTTTCATACACACGAGGGTTTGCAATATTTGGGGCCACTTTCATTATGCACTTAGTTCTGGGTGTCGACTCTGGTGTGGAATGCAGGAATGGATGTTGGTTAGATGTAAATATGTAAGGGTCCAAGCTTGAGGAACCTGAAATTAAAGCCTCTGGGTTGGGAAGGGGGCTGTGGTGACGATCCAGGTCACAGCGATGAACCCGTGTCTGTCACTGACCATACAAAGGTGAACAGCCAGGTAAATTAGGACCCTGGGCCAACAAAAGGCCCTGAGGTGAACTTTACCATCTTTCAATGCTTATATTCCTTTAAATTCTTTCATTAAAAAATAATACGCTGGTCGTTTCATATGAGCAAAGCTTACAGCAGACATTGATGATCATGGGCAACCGTTTGTGGTAAAGGAAGGAATGGACAGAAAAAGGAAGGGGCCCCGACGGGAACTGGGGCCACAGTGGAAAAACGTGAACAGACGAATGCAGTTTGGTTGTGTTAACTGAGGTACTGGTCACCTGCACATTACGAGGGGCCCTGGGGAGGAAGGACAGTAAGAGAGAACTTACTGCAGTGAACACGGTGCCCCGACGAGTGCGGCGCCTGGCATGTAGCAAGAACTCAGTAAAGGGCACCGTTTGTTACTAGAAGCCAAATGTTACCTATTATAGTACATTTTATTTTTAAAAGGATTATCATTTTTATTTCAGAAGCAAAATCTTTATTATTTTCCCTATTATAAAAATTAAGCTCTGCAATTTATAAATTTGAAAATATATAAAAATATAGATTAAAATATATCTGTGTGTGTGTGTGTGTGTGTGTGTGTGTGTGTGAATTGCAGAAAATGAAGCTAGAAAAAGATCACTACCCCCTTATATTTAGTATGGTTGTTGTTTTGTTTGTTTCTTTCTTTTATGACACCATTTGAATTTAGGAAACATTTTAATAGTTTATTAAGTGTGATTTTTGGAAAAAAAAGTCAATGACATATGGTTTTAAAAAATAAGTGACCCTTCGTCTCTTCTACCAATTTTAAAATAAGCATGCTTAAGATGATGCTAAAAAGGAGAAAGGGAGGGAAGAGGTGGGAGAAAGCAGGCCTCCTCTTCCTAATGAAGGTGACCGTTCTGAACATTAAGTGTTGAACGCCCATCATTTTCCTAGGATCGGTAATTAGCTATTTTCCTAAGCAAATGTAGACAACTTAAAGATGCCTCATTCCCTTTCTCTGCATTTTCTCTCCCTTTTGTTTTTCATTCAGTCTCACCATGTAGAATAAACAAGAGCAGAATCACCTTTATCTTTCCCTTCTGGGGTTAGTCATCAAAATTCAGTAACATAATCCTTTGCTTCTATTCCCTCCTGTCAGGGTGTGGCACCCAGCATGTGGTAACCACTCATAGAGCCATGCCTCAGTATAACCCCAGGTTCTCCATCATGCACCTCCCAGAGGCTTGGACAGCCTCCGCAGCCCCAGGCCTGCTCTGATGGAGAGCCCAGAAACAGCCTTTTAAATTATGTCTAGTTTTCATCTCTCTGTAGGGTACACAAACAGTTTCAGGGCAGGCCAAATAAAACCTTGCATCTAGCAAGTTTTAGCTACTTGACACACCTGGTATCTAATAAAAAAGGTGTATCATTTTATTTTTGGTGTTGTTACTGTCCATTTATTCTAGAGTATGTGGGGACTCAAAATAATTTCACTACCAAAATAGGCTAACTATAAGACTTTTGTATCTTACCTGTAATCATTACTTTGCTTACATGCATTAAGAAACTGACATAAAATACAATGGCCACAACATAATGCTTGAGGTTTTAAAAAATATTTAAATAAGAAAAGGTTCCAGATACAGTATTTAATTATTTAGTATTAATATTCATAGCAGGTACAGGTGCTTTCAAAGGCAGAATCACAGGCATGGGGTTATGTACAAACTAATAGCTAACATCAGTTTATCTTCTTTCTATTAGTTTTAAACTAAATTGGTTTTACTCTCATTGATGAGATCAATTCCCAATTTTCTTTAAAAAGAACAAAAACAAAATAAGAAATGGTAAAAAATATCAAATAATTCAAATGTTTATATTGTATCATCAGAAAATGAAGGAAATATCCTTGGGTGAGGATTAGCCAAAAACAAAAGAGAAAGAAATGTGCTGTGAAGTCAACCTCCAAAGAAATCCCAACATCACATTTCAAACTAATATCTCTGCTGACTGCTTGAACCCATAGGTTTAACTCGCACAGCTGTAATTTACAATCCCCATGAGAAGTTAGCTTTAAAGGATAGCATTTTACCTTTCAAAACACATACCCAATGTAAACGTAAAGCTTCATAAGGTGTTTCTGTCTACATAGAGCAATTAACATAAATTTGTGGAACAGCTTTTATTGACAACCTTTCTGTATCTCCAACAAAGTAATAATGCATTGGTTTCATCCCTACTGTCTTCAACTGATATCATTAACAGGAAATTCTTAAGCAAAGCCTATTTGCAGTAAGCCAGCACAAGAGCTGAATGTCAAGGGAGATGTAAACTCAAAACTGATGCTGCTTCTCTTTTTAATGAAGAAATGATTATGTTTTATGCATGTCTTAATTTGCATAACAATAAAAATAAAAAGTCATCAGTTTGCTGTATGAGGATTACATATTAAACAGATTATGTAATTTCTCAATTCAACAAGCTATAATCTCTACAAGTCACAAAAGGAGGAGATATATTTTTAAAGTCTTAATCAAGTCAAGTTTTTGTATAAAACAAAGTTTAAAACTGCTGATAACAAGGCCAAATGCAAATAGGCTATGGGAGAAAAAAAAAACTAGGTAATTTAGACAGGAACAATTTAAATAAATAGTTGACAATATAGATTTTAAATCTGTATATTTATCACATATTAAATATGTACAAGTATACTGTTTAAATGCCATAGCGGCTCTTTCATATAGTGAGTAATCAACATGTAACTGAACTGAACAAAATACATGTATGTATGTATAGATGAGTGTCCATATAACCCTGGAAAAGAGCCGAATAAAGTCATCCATTCAACTGCAGTCAGATGATGTAGCAATACTAAGGATGATTATATTTTTGTAGTTACTCCTCCTTTCAAACCACCAAACAAAATGGTTTAAAAAGTTGGCACATTTTCCTGAAGAATCTATCATTAAACCACAAAATCATGAATAATCTATACCAAAGAGAACTATTATAAAAGGGAAATAAAGATAACTTAAAGCAAGAAGAAATTCCAGATGGAGATGTATACCCCAATTGGTGACAATGGCAGAGAGCTCCCTATTTTCCCATTTTGGTTAACTAATAATAGAATTTCCCATAGGCCTCCATCAATTACAGGCTTGACCAAATAATTTCACAGTGAAAAGTACTGAGGGCTCATTATGTAGACTACCAATTCTCATCCCTTAATTTACTCAGTTTAGCCAAATTTAAGCTAACTCCATACTCGAAGTATTTAAAAAATAAAATTAAAAATAAATTTACACAATAATATTGAAATGATTATTGATATTGTTATTTCTTGTACTTTTTTTCTGTAAGTTTTAAATTAGTTTTTAAACTTTCTTCTAAGTCTGTGGCTTGACTTTTTTTATTCTCTTAATGTCTTTTAAAAGTTTTTAATATTGATAATATTCATGTTATTAGTGTATTCTTTTAGAAATTGTGCTTTTACAGTTGTAGCTAAGAAATATTTTCTATCCAAATCAAAGATTTTCTCATGAGTTTTTATGCTTTTATACATTTGTGTCTATAAATTAATTCTTATATTTGATATTAGGTATGAGTCAAAGTTCTTTTTCTTTCTGCATATGGATACTCACCCTTTCTAGAATCACATGTTGAAAAGACAGTTTCATGCATAATTACACTGATATATTCATATAATGTGGTAATTTTCAACAATAAAAAGGAAGTCACAATTGAAATACACAACAACATGAATGAATACTAAACTAACTAGACAGTGTTAGCCAGGCAAAAAGCTGTACATATTGAATACCTCATTTATATAAAATTCTGGAAAACAAAAGCTTATCTAGAGCAACAGAAACAATGTTTGCCTGGAGAGTGTTGGGGCTCAGGTTGGGGGAAGGGGCAAAATTGAGGGTAGAAAGTGGTAAAGGCTTCACAAGTGTATACATGCCAACTTATCAAATTGTCAGTTTTACTAGCAAATATTTGTAACTCATCATGTATCATTGTATCGCAATAAAGGTATGTACTACATATATATTGTGTATACACACACACACACACACACACACGTAAAACCTAAATGTTTCAACAGATTCCTTTTTTATAGTTAATATTCAGAGTTATGTCATGTCACATTGTTCTGGACAAGTCAAGCCTCTATCAAATGGGTATTGAGATGAGGTTGGTTTTTGCATGTTTGCTTATTAGGAAAAGAACCTAAAGAAGTGTTTAAAAATGTTTCTGAACAGTCTAGGTAATATAAATATCTATTATCCAATTAAACACTAATTTTCCCTGTACTCTAGATATACCATAAATGTTGAGGTTGAGAAAACCACGAGATTATAAAAATTTAGTAACTGGTTAAGTAAAAATATTTGGCAAAATTTGTCTCTAAAACTATAATAGATTTTTCCCTGGAAAAATACCCTCACATGAAGGTAATTAAGAAGCTGGTTTAAAAGACAGAATTCAAATATCAATATCAAGGGGGGGGGTCAGAATGTGGCAATGAGAGCTGCTCCCCACCCAGTTGAGTTGTAAGCCTACCCACACTGCCTTGCAACACAAGAAACCCTGGTCATATGAACGTGGAGGAGTAGGGGGAGGGCTGGGGCTCGTGAGAGCTTGCCCTTCCAGACAGACAGCTCTTCACACATGAATATGTATCCTGAGGTTACAGACCTTTGTGTGATCATCCAACTGCTACTGTAAAATGTAATTATTTCCTGGGGTAGGAATTTCCTATACCACTTTTTTTGCGGGAGAACTCCATGCGGTTGCGTAAGTAATAAGCTATTAATTCACTACCTATAAAAAGGATGAGATTCATTTTCTCATCAAATATTAAGCAGAGCATATTGCATTAGACTTGAAATTAAAATGCACTTCCTACGCATGGGTAGTGTTGCAGGAAGCACTTTCCTCTCCCATTTTTCTCTCCTTGGCACTTTATATTTAAAGTCCATATTGCCACCATATAGAAAACACAAATAGTTTTCTTTAATACGCTGGGGAAACCATGCCTGACTTAACACAAATTCCATAAATAAGAATATATTAAATTGTTTAGTCAACAAAAGAGAAAAAGAAAAAGAAAATAAAAGAATATTTAATTTATCCCATTCAATCTAATTTTAAATTGCTAAAACCATCCTAAAATATTTCAGCTTTGGCTAATTAATCTTTGTGATTTCTGAAATGCATGTTATAAAGAACTGAGGCAGGTTAATAATAGAATTTTTATCACTTATACAATTAATACCAGAAGTATACCTCTTTAAAACCATAGCATAATGTGGGGCAAATGGAGATTTACAGTTGTGAGTATGAATTTATTATTGTATTATTTTTAGTGCATTATTTTCCATATGTACAACTGTAAACCTACTTTTGCCCAACCGTGTATACTAAAGAAATAGAACATCTCAGTTCAAGTGTTGTTTGTTTACAGAGAAAAAAAAAAACAACCAAACTTTGAGACTTCAGGAACCTCCAGACTAGTTTTGAAGGATTATAGATAATTTCTGTGAAGCTTCATATACCAGCATCCACAGCAAAACTGTATATCCTATATAATAAAAGACAAAAATCGTAATGGGCGTACGACCAATACCCTTTTCATTGGCTAATCAGGGCTATATGCAAATTAACTGCCAACTAAGATTGGCAGTTAACTGCCAACTAAGATTGACAGTTAACTGCCAACTAAGATTGGCAGTTAACTGCCAACAAGATGGCGGTTAATTTGCTTATGTAGGCACAATGCAGGGAGGTGAAAGGGAAAGCAGGAAGAAGCCCCCTGCCACTAACAATGATCGGAAACCCAGCGGGGAGCTAAGAGCTGGGGGGCAGGGCAAAGGCGGCCCCATGATCAGAGAATCAGGTGCCTTTGCCACCCTGGCCAGTGATAGCAGGAAGTAGGGGTGGAGCCAGCGATGGGAGCTGGGCATGGTCGAAGCAGGCAGTCCCAGGAGCTAGGGGTCCCTTGCCTGGGCCTAAAGCGGAGCCCACAATCGCGGGGCCGCTGCAGCTGCAGGTCACCGCTGCCCG
>NW_006291011.1:585252-591086 GCF_000327345.1 Myotis davidii
ATGCTAGAAAACCTCCTCTGAAAAGAAAAACACTGAATATAAAAGGTAAATACAGTAGCTTTCATTTATAGAGCAATGCGCTCCCTTTGGCAGGGGCAGTTTATAAAACTACTGTTGCAAACTTATGAAATGGGAGAGTTGCTTGCTCTAGAGTTTAGGTGTATTCCTACTTCAGGAAGGAAGTCAGCCGAAGAATCACTATTTCGGAATCTGTAGGATAGCTGAGCAGAGCCCCGTGCTCGTGCCGGGCCCCCTCCCCCTGGTTTTCTTCAATCATGTTCCTAAACTAAAGACTGAGGGCTTTAAAGTCACATGCCTTATCTTGCTGTTTGATGATCAAAAGCTGAAAATCAAACCCTAGGATTTTCATGTTTCCCCACTAAAAAACCATTCAATGAAGGACACATGTTTCCCCTCATGAGAGCTCAACGTAGCCACATTTCCATGTCTGAGCAAGACAAGGTCTTAGGAACAGATCTGAGCAGACCACCAGTGGGTCTGGCTTAGGGAAGCTCCCTGAGGGCAGGGGCTGTCAATTCATCCTTGGCTGCTTAGCACCAAGCACAGTAATCAGCATCTATTGACAAATAAAGGGGATGGAGGGTGGGATCGCATGCAATGTGAACTGCCTAGAAATTACACATTTTCAGAGGGAAAGTGATTATGAAACATAGTTCCAGTCCCTTCTGGTTGAAAATTCCAAAGGGACCCCGATGGCCAAATGTTAAGGTAGTGTAAGTCTCAGCCTCAGCATTTTGGGGTGAACGGTTCTGGTCATCCCCCTCCTGGGTGCTACTCCTAATAAAAGCATCCTTCCTGCCTTGAGTCTTCTCATCACCTGGACTGTTCTTTCTCAAAGTATGTTTCCATGTCTCCCTTCATTTACACTCTATAGAACCACTACTTTCAAACACTACCTTCTCCAATAAGTCTTTTCTGTTTATCATAGCTGACACTTCTCCCTTTCCTGAATGATCCAATATTTTATGAGTAGTTTTTAAAGACTGTTTCACATGGAGTAAAAAAAAATAAATAAACCTACTGCAAAAAACCACACAGGAAGCAAAAGCAGATGTGTTTCATCATGAATTCATGATGATTTCTTCTGCCTACGCTGCTCTTACTCTTCATTCATTCTATTCCTTCTGCCTTGAATATCATCACTAGCTCACAACCGTGTTCCCTCTCTTCATACAAATGTTCTTTGAAGATCCAGCTAGGGAGTCACTTTCAAAAAAAAAGAAAGAAATATTCCGACTTCCTCCTTCTCTCTAGTACCAGCTGAGTCAGGTGCCCACCCACATGCTACCCTAACACTAGGCGCACATCTTCACTGCAGATGCTACTGTTATCTGGGAAAACAGTGTCACCCACTGAACTGAGTCCCTTGAGGAAAGGAAATGCACTTTCATCATTATGGTATTTCTCATGCTTTACTAGGTCTCAACATCGTAGTGGCTGCTAAATATTGTATGAATAAATAAAATTATTTGTATTAACGTGATATCTCCTGTATTAGACTATGTGAGCTCTATGAGGTCAAAAATTCCCAATTCAATATTTTTGGTATATAGTATGCATTCAAAATGCCTGATCAACAAATGAACCATACCACATTTAGGCTGGAAGAAAACATAGATTTTTTTTTCCTGATACATATTTAGCATAGTTGTAAATTGAGATATTTATAATATTTCATGTGTTCTTTTTTAATATTATAGAATTTTTCATTTTGCTAAATAATCTTCACAAACATCATCTTTCAAAGCTGCACTATTAAAAAGATGTGCTGCAATGTTCAATAATACAAGAAAAACCATAGTGTTTTTTTTAATGCAACTTCCCTCTTTTAGAAAGGGTGATCAACAAGCTAAGTTACAAACATTTATTTATGGAATCAGGATATAGGCATGAATCTTTGGATTCTAAACATAGGATACTTTCTAGTACACTATGAATTTTAAAATGAATGAATGAATAAATGAACAAATGAGTGATTAAACTGATCATTTGTAAAGGCTAAGGTATTAAGCAGTCATCACTGTGAGTAGATATTTGGAAATGAGACCTTTGTTTCATGGAAACTTAACAAAACCCACTGTCAACCTTTTTAATGAATTCCCCTTAGATGTCCGAGCGGCTGAGGGTTATAGACAATCCTTTGAAATTGAAACAGGAACATGTTATTTTCAAAATACTGTAACTGAATCACTAATAATTTTAAAATGGATAGGCTTTTGTTTTATCAGCAACACCTTTCCCATGCAAGTGCTCTGTACATTGTGGAGGTGCTACATCATAGTGAATGCCGTTTATCAACCTCAGGGGGAGTTAATGCATGGGTCTGAAAACTCTCAAAGACATTACACTAGGACCAGGAATTTCCTGAGTCAGATGGAAGATGCCTCCACCCCTCCCTGCTAACAGTGGCTTCCAAGCAACGCGGCCGCATCCTGAACATGATCTATCAACAGCAAAGGCTTTGCCTTCATCTCTTTGTTTCTTGTTTCTTTTTTTGTAGTTGTTTTATTTTTGTTTTGTTTTCTAATGTATTTTTATTGATTTCAGAGAGGAAGGGGGAAGGAGAGAATGAGAGAAACATCAATGATGAGAGAGAATCACTGATTGGCCGCCTCCTGCACGCTCCCCACTGGGGATCGAGCCCACAACCCGGGCATGTGCCCTTGACCAGAATGGGACCCGGGACCCTTCAGTCCCCAGGCCGGCACTCTGTCCACTGAACTAAAGTGGCTAGGGCTCTTTGGAAACTTTCATTCCTATCACTCCTAAATCACCTATGAAAAAATTGGTAATTAGACTGCCAGGGACATCTGGGTTAAACAGATTTTGAACCGAGTGGTTTGGAAAAGCTGATTCTTAACCTTTGGTAAAACACAAATAAGAACACACCAGACTGATTCTCAGCTTGAGCAGAGGGAGAGAAAGGTCAGGGCTATGCATCTCAGGTACATGTGATTTTTTTTTCTAGACTGCTATTAGGTTCCTAGATTATTCTAAACTGATTATAACCACTAATTCCAATGACCCTTGCATCAAAAGCCAAATAAAAACTTCTAACAGAAACCTGAGTTTTCCCCAAGTATTTTCTTCTAGAGACATATACCAGGCTCTATTTTCTATAGAAGTCAGAGGAAATGTTAATATTTTAGGAAGCTTCTGTAAATGTGTATCTTTGAAATTCCATGTGCGGCCAAAGGAAAATAGGATGGAAACGGTTGCCTCCTGTTGACTTTTGTATGTTATTAGCACAAAGCCAATACTTCAGATGCAGCAGTACAAACACTGACACCATTTCTATTTCATAGAAAATGTTTCCCAAGCTTAAATTCAGAAACATATTTGACCCTACACAAAATAATGATTTGGCAACATTTTACATTTCCCACTAGAAACTTCCCTCTCTGCTTCCAGGTCTCCTCTCCAAGACCAAAAACACCTCTTTTCAATCTGGAGAGTTTGTTTAATCCGTTTCAGTGGAACTAATCTTCAGATATTCCCTAGCAAGGCCTTGCGATCCCTCCGCCCTGGAGTTGCTATCTCTTCAAGCCTCAAAACTTGCAGGAGGAAGAGCGATGACAGCGACATTACAGGCATCAAGACCAATATTTTGCAGAAGAAAGCCCACTGTTCCCCGAATCCTATTACGCTGTCAGTTACTCTCCAAGATATTTAGAATTATGAACCTATAGAAATTAAGGGTAAGATGAAAACTCTTGTACTCCTCTGCTGTAGACAGGCAACGGCAAGATTTTAACTAATCTCCCCTTTGAAAAGCTCTTTTTCTCTTAAGGAATATCTGAGAGAACTTTCTATAAAAACTGGGGGGAGGAGGGGAATGAGCCTTCCAATTATCACACCTCTCCCTTCCCCGCAAGCATTGGTGAGTCTACAGTCCCCTTCATCTAGTGGTAACTAAATTTTCAAAGCATAAAAATTAAGAAGAATCACACCTTACAATTGGGCTGCTTCACTCTTTTTGATATATCAAAACTGAGCAGTCACATAATAACCTTAAGAGACTTTAAAGCTCTCAATGCTTAAAAGAATTCCCTAAAAAGATCTTACACATCTTCTTTGTCAAGGAAAGTTTGCTTTTTACATCAGGAAGTCGTTAGTTTATAAAACAAAAAGAAAGAAAAACAAACACCAAATGATACTAATTGGAAACATTGTAATTGTTTTACTTGAATTATAAATTCAAGATAAAATTGACAAAATGGGCTATTTGAACATTTTCTTATATCCGGAGTCCCAGACTGGGAAACTGTAATGCTGCCTACAGACTAGCTCTTCTTTGCAGAATACTATATGTGCAATCATTGGAGTCTTTTATTACATTTTGCCCTTATTATTTTATAAAATTAAGCAAAAACAGTGAAATCAAAATACAGACATAATGATAAAAAATAGGTCAATATAATTCATACATTTAAGATGAAAATGAAAAAAAATAACAGACCTTCTATAAGAGCAAATTATCATCTCTAGTTGAATAGTTAGTAAACATACAGAATATAAAAAACAAGGTAGTAATGCATTTTAGTGACTTTGTAATATTTTTTTTAGCAACCAAACGTATAAAGTCAAATTTTGGACATGTGGCTACACACTGCACATTTACAGCCATCCATTATATACAAACCCAGAGGGTTCAACCTTCACACATATGATTTGAGATTAAGACAGTAACATTTTTCCATCTTCCTGTTTGGCTGTTATTTTTTGTCATATCCCTAACAGATTCTTAAGCCATCACTTGCGTAAGACGGCCTACCAAGTAGCTTCACACTACACTAGCATCCCTGTGTCTTCACCATTATTTCTGAAAGGGACTCCCCAGTGATCACAGAAGCCACTCTATGAGGTCGAAGCCCTCCAGGAGTTACCTGTGTTGCATGTTTCCAGTAGGAAAAAGAAGAGACAGAACTGAAGACCCACATGTCTCCACCCAAGGATCTGGAACCCCTTCCTGGATCCGGATTTCAACCTGTGTGGGGACAGATAACTCATCTCCCAGCCTCTCAGTGTCGTAAGAAGGTGACTATGGCGCTTGGACCACGATGCTGTCTAGACTGTCACCCATCTTCTCACCACAGTTACAAACATCTCGCCTTCTTGACATTCTCCGGCTTTGACTTATACACCCACATCTCACATTAAACTGAAGCCCACTATACTTACATTTTATTACTGTTACTCGTGTATATTTGTGGCTCCTAAAAAAAGTCATTTTTCTTTAAAAAAATACACAAGATGGAATTTTAGTTATGAGAGGATTTTACTTAATAATGCATTTAGATTTGTTTTGCTTTTTTGTCTTTCATTAGTAGGTATTCAAAAAATAGATGGACTAATACCACCATACAAGAAACTTTGTGCTTACTGATAAGAGGTGATATTGATCTAATTAAGTCAGTCTTTGAAATTCACCTTAATTTTAATAGGAATAAGATGTAAGCAAACCAACTAAAATAAATTGATTTTTGTCAACACTGAGCCCTATGGGTATAATTTAAGTCTATGAGCAAAATTTAATTAATCGGTATTAAAGAAAATGATTTCAGATTATTATCTTTTGGGCCAATAATGGTGTTGTCCAAGTAGTTATTATAAGAAATTTAACTTTAAAAAGTTAATCTGCATATAGTGTTTTCTTCCCCCTATGCCAGAATCTGTACAAATTCAGGAGAGGTTTTGCAAACAATTCATAGTGCACTTGACCCTGTGCCTTCTTTGCACATAATGGCACCTCACGTATGGGAGTCCTGATTGGAAAATACATGGATGGGAGGGGAAGAAATAAAGAAAAAAGA
>NW_006291011.1:591224-600512 GCF_000327345.1 Myotis davidii
TACTGTGCTAGGCCCTTTTCAGACGTTCGTGCTTAATTCTCAAAAAACCCAGGGTGGTCATTTTTTATGTGCAAGCGGAAGATGGAGAGGGAAAGGAAAAAGAGAAGAAGGAAGGAAGGGATGGAGAAGTGATTTGGTTCAACCCTGCGTTTTCTTGGTAAGGAAATTGAAAGCAGAGAATGTCTCCTCTGAGGCCAATGGCAGATCAATCCCAGAAATGTACTGGCTTCCAGTCCAGTGTTTTCCAGTTTTCATGACTTAGCTTAACTGGAAATGAATGAAAAGAAACCTGGAAAAAGGTAACTTACTTCTTAGAACCGTCATAACAACCCCATAATTCAGACGGAGAGTCAGTGTGGGATCCTGAAAATGTGACCACTGAGACCAGTGGATCGTGCTCCTGAAGAGACTCCGATTCAGTTTTGCATTAAAAAGTGCCGACTAAATAAATATGTAGTTGTGAGCTCTACGTCACATTAAATATACAAATGAAACCATGTCTGGTATGCATAATTTGTCACCATAATTCTGACAGGAGTAGGTGATACCATCAGCAGAACACTATTAAAAGTTATTGTCAATTTCAAAGAAACAACAGTTCATTCTGTTAAATTACAAAATATTTCATCAGGCCATGTTTCAGTGTCAAGAAAATAAACTTACATTAAGGACTATTCCACCACTCAGAAAAACAGTGTATTTTTCCTCTGTCCTTTCAGAAGTTTCAAAAGGACATTATACTTGATGTGTTTTCCGTTTCTTTCAGCATCTATTCTCTAGCTATCCGCTGTCATTTCAACATAACATATGGGTATGGAAAACAGTGAATTGCTAGGAGGGGGGTGGGAGGGATGAAGTTGTAGCTGAAGTGCAACCATAGTAACATGAATAACCATTATCCTCAGTCATGGGGTCTCTTATAAGAGCCAGGACTACTATCCCCACAGCAGACATCCAGTCCATTAGAACCTCGACGACTGAGAAAGTGGGTTAAGACCACATAACGTGATAATATATGTGACTATTAAATAGTGGGACTCTTTATATGCCAATTGAGATTATTAACGGTAATGGTGATAATAAACACACTAGTCATAATTTATTAGGCTTCAATAACATGCTGGTTGCCATAACACAAACACTTCCAAAATCTCGAACAGATGTGCTCAAAACCAAATTGCAAAACAAATACCCACCTCCTATGGTTAAAGGGCAGTTTACATATTTCAAAAGCAACAACTTAATAAAGATTAAGGGATCTAATAAGCTCTGGGGTTTCTTGTAACATAAAAGCTTTCAGGAGCCCGTCAGAGACACTGACAAAGCGAAAACACTCATGCTCAACCTGCTGTGCAAACAATGATAATAAATACGTTGAAGGGCGGTGGATTTTAATAACAATAACAAATTTTGTTTTCTTACCAATGACTGCCCGTGAGGCACATTCTTAAGTCAACTTGCGTGACGGTGGCGATTTGTCAAAACTTGCTTCATCATTTACAGTCTCCCAGTTCTTTTCCTTTTACCTCAATGTTGTGATGGAATCGATACAAATCCGCTCTTAAAATATCTGTCTCTAACCTGTGTTTGTTTTAAGCTGCATCATTCATAATGGTGATGGATAGGTTACGCTATTCCTCTTTGTCTGCACCAAGCGCCCCGGTATCAAAAGCACATATATTTTATGCCCAAGGTCAGAAGAGAATTAATGGATAAAGAGCTAGATAAAATGCAGTTCAAGCTGAATGGGCTGAGTGAGCTCTATAGGGTGCAGACCAGGCAGGCACAAAGCCCATTATACTTAAACACTCCTGAAGCATTGCACAAGTGGAATCGTCTCCACAGGCTAACACATAAAAGCACCAAGCTCCCGCATAAAAGCACCAGGCGGCCGCAGCGCGCCCACAGGTATGCAGAAAGTGCTCCGGCTCGCGGGTCTGCCTGGCATATTCCATCGATCAACTTTTACCCCGAGCAATAAGCCCATTTGTGTTTATCACTAAAGTTGAACACATTATACTTTCCTGTTGTCAGTAAACTCCTCTTTTAAGGCTTTCCTACTAATACCATCTCTCCCCCTCACTCTGTAACTCCGCCTGAGGGATACCCAAGAGTTTGAGGTCCCAGCTCAAGAGGCAGAGTTAGCTGGTTCCCACTGCGAGCCAATATCACCTCAAATCCAATTTTAAAACATTTTTAAAAAGCTTTATGGTAAACAACTACACTCCACTTTCTGGAATATTCAACTTCAGACATTTAAAATGTCAGCAAACGAAGCAGAACTTAAGAAAAAAAATACAGGGAATTCTAATATCTGGCCTGTAGGACATTATAAATCTCATCCATGAGGACTTAACTTATAGAATCTGTACTTACACATATGAAAACAAGCACCTTGAAGAGTTAATCAACTCAAAACCAACAGTGTGTGTGTGTGTGTGTGTGTGTGTGTGTGTGTGTGTGTTTTACATATCTTGCTGAGGAGTATTACCTATTTGGTGGATAATAGCAGTTCAGCAAAGTCATATTGCAATTTAGCCTAAAAATCTCAGAGAGTTAGAAAACAGTGTTTGATAAATAGAAAACTGTATTTGATAAATAGTGTAAGGCCTTTTTTCTCCCCTTTTGTTTACTTTGTTTTGTTGTAAGGGGAACTCATAGTAATGGTTGTAATTTGTTCCCATAAAGAAGCACAGGACTCTGTGAAACTGTGTAAGGAAACTGCTCTGGGCTCTAAGGAAATTGCCCGTCATCTCGGAGAGCATGCGCTGGTAAGATTCTATCCACATAGAGCCAGAACTCATCCAGAGCATCAAGAGAGGGAAGTTTCTGGGGGTAGATCTTGGTCATGGACTCTTTGCAGGTTGATCACATGGCACAGGGAGGAATAAGATTAGGAAAGAACTGAAGTTGATGGAAACAAAAATATTCTGTTCAGTTATACAGAAATCAAAACCAAAACTCAGCTAAGATTGACATTACAATGCAAAATGCTTTTCCTACATAATTTATAAAGAAGTACAGGTAATATTCAATGAGCTCTTTCAGTCAACATGATAGGCAAGTTCTGGATGTCAGTAACACTGGATGGAATTAGTCACAAATTAGGTGTGGCTTTGACCAGTAACTTAAACGTTTTGCTTCAGTTTCTTCATTTGTGAGGAGAGGATCTCCAAGGTCTCTTCTACCTAATAAAAAGCAAAACTAAACCCTCCCCCAAATCTGCTATGATATTCTCTTAACATAAAGAGCCCTAGGTTTATAATCTGAGGGTAGAGATCTTTGCATTTTAAAGCCTTGCGGAGATGAGACTTTATGCCCTAAAAGCCACAGGGCACTTACTTATACAGAATGACTTCAGGCAAACTCCTCTCTTAGGGAAAAAGCAATTATGAGGAATTTGTTAAGAACTATGAAAATATTTTAAGTGGTAATAAAAGGCTTAAATGAAGAATAATGGTCTAAACCTAAAAATGGAAGAAATTAAAATAGATATAACAAAAAATTCTGCAAGGGGGATTAGGCAATGGAGTAACTAACTGCTCAGACAGATACATGAATCATCCTCATTAGAGGCATTAGAAAACAGGTAAGATAAAAATCCAGTAGGAAGTCTAGGGAAGCCTCTACTTGAATTACAAGTGTCACTTCCTGGCTTGAAAAAATATTTAAAGGACAATGAAGGAACATGTCCACCATATAACACAAGTTTTCATCTTTTGCATATAATTTCCACATTTTTACCAGAATAATGTCCACATTGGTTTCATGATGCTATTTTTATATGTATCATAAGCAATTCCAAAGCTCAACACCATTTAAAGTAAGCTTTATAAAACGTGGTTAATATTCACAATTATTGGTATACTAGAGGCCTGATGCACAAAATTCATGCATGGGGGGTATGTGTCCCTCAGCACAGCCTTCACCCTCTCCAATCTGGAACCCCTTGATGGATGTCCAACTGCCTGTTTAGTCCCAATCACAGTGGCCTAAATGGGCAGTCGGCGGGTTTGGGCCTAAATGGGCAGTCAGACATCCCTCTCACAATCCGGGACTGCTGGCTCCCAACTGCTTGCCCGCCTGCCTGCCTGATTGCTCCTAACCACTCCCCTGCCAGCCTAATCGACACCTAACTGCTCCCCTGCCAACCCAATTGCCCCTAACTGCCCTCCCCTGCAGGCCGATTGCCCCTAACTGCCCTCCCCTGCAGGCCCGGTCACCCCTAACTTCCCTCCCCTGCCATCCTGATCACTTCTAACTGCCCTTCCCTGCTGGCCTGGTCGCCCCCAACTGCCTGCCCATGCCGGCCATCTTGTGGGGGCCATCTTGTGACCACATGGGGAGGGCCATCTTATGTGTTGGAATGATGGTCAATTTGCACATTACCTCTTTATTATGTAGGATCATAGTTTATTATTAACAATCTTATACTAAGTATTGTTGTTCAGGAATCTTTTGGCATCTTTTGAATTATGTCTGTAATTTAAACTCCTGGGGCTAGAAGTACCAACTCAAAGGATATGAGTATTTTATGCCTCTTGCTTTGTATCACTACTTCTGAGGTCACAGGAGTGCATGAATGGATGGCAACAGGCAGTTGACATTTTAACATGCTGATAATTTAATGATAAAATTAAATATTAAAATGTAATTCAATGTTAATTTTAAAATTATTTTGCAAATGGATAGAAATGAAACAATAATTTGCATTTTTTTATCATTAGTGAGAATAAACTTTTTCTATGAGTTGGTTACTCAGGGTTTGCTTCAGGTTTGCACAACCTGTGCAGTCAGTCACACAGGGCTTCCTGCAAGGTTTTTTTTTTATTTTTAATATATTTTATTGCATTTTCACAGAGAGGAAGGGAGAGGGATAGAGAGTTAGAAACATCGATGAGAGAGAAACATCCATCAGCTGCCTCCCACACACCACCCACTGGGGATGTGCCCGCAACCAAGGAACATGCTCTTGACCGGAATTGAACCTGGGACCCTGGAGTCAGCAGATGCTCTATCCTGAGCCAAACCGGTTAGGGCTCCTGCAAGGTTTAATGCTCTACTATTTCCATCTTTAACTTTTAAAGAAATTTTGAACAAGTGGTCCACACTGTCATTTTGAAAAGACTCTCAAAATTATGTAGCTGGTCCTGGGTTTTTTATTTGTTTTGCTGCTGCTGCTGCAATACCCTTGGGTTTTTTATTATCAGGTTAACATATGCTCCAAAATTCTAGTTATGTATGAAATTATTTTCCATTCTTATGCAACTTAAGATAACAGATAATTATTGGTGCTACTAAAGATATGCCTATTTATTTATGTTATATATGTAATCTACATAGGCAAGAAATTAAATGACAGAGAAGATAAGAACAATCTAGAAATAGCAGATCCATAGAATGAAGAGGAAGCTGAGTTGTTTTAGGAGTCTGGGAAGACCCTGGATCACAGCTTACAGAGACACAGGTGCTCTTCAAAGTTAGTTCACTCTTGGACCATGGCAATCAGCCAGATAATATTAAAAATGGCTAAATGCCAGACTAAATGCATTTTTTCTCACTTCGAAATATAAGGGACCATCTTTCTCCAACCTTCATGAAAATTGCTTTTGTTCCATTTCCTCTATCTGTTACATGGAAGTGATAAAAATGACCTCACCAATAAAAAAAAGTAGTGCATAATTTGTACCACTTAAGAAAGCAGCATTAATAGGAGGCTTTATAATAACATGGCTATTAATTCTGCCCTTTTCACCTACGCAGAATATTTTGTAACTGCTCTTCACTATTATGATTAAAATATGAATGAAAGAAATTATTTACATTTTGGTAATATTTTAATTCTAGCAGAATGATTTTAGAATTCATGTATGCCTGAAATTGGCAGAAAATAATTTTTCTAAAAATATGTATTCATTTTCATTTAGATGGTAATACTGATCATTCATCCTTATCTTTGCAGATAGCTGGCAGAAGTAGCAGTCCCCAAAACTTCTCCAGTCCTCCTCAGTACAAACACATTTCTATCAGATTCCGTTACTGTTTCAGATTCCATCCCAACTCCTGTGCACACCTAGTAATAACTACTGACATGACCAGGGACATGCTATATCATTCATCTTTTAGTCTTCCTGATGGAAACCTGTCTCAATCGATCTCAAGAGAAGAATGAAAGAAAATGGTAGTTGCTAGTTAAATTGCCAAAATCATTATCATCAAAATACTGTATGAATAATTGATAGTAAACTGTAATAATGAATACCCTATTGGCATTGTCAATCAAGAGGACCACTTTTCAAAAAAAAAAACACAAAAAAATAACAACACACAAAAAAAATACATTTCCAAAATAAAATCACATTAAAGATTTTCAATTTGGACATTTTTACTTTTATAGCTGTTACATATTATCCTCTCCAATAGATTTATCTGGACATTTTAATTAATGATGACAATAATTAGGCAGACCTAAAAACCGCCTCAACATTATTGAATAAGGAATTAAAAATAATACCAAATGGTATAAAATAGTAAAATGACCATGAAAGCAGTATAATCTCAGCATTTTGAAAGCACCTAGGACGTGTACAATATACTCGGGGTTTTTACATAGCTGAAGGAAGGCTACCTTGTTATTCGAAGAGAATATTTTTCTTAAACACCACAGATATTTTGTTGTTACCTTTAGTGCTCGAGGCAGTTTCCTGTGGGTTCTTTCCATTTTTCTCCACTCAGTGAATATTCATCTTTAGCCAGACTTTTCTTCTTCCCCCAGAGCTATTAAAACTCAATTAATTGCTCAATTAATTGCCAATCTCATTTGAAGGACTCACTGCTGAATGCCAAACTTAAAACTTAAGTGATATGCTGATTTCCATAAGTAGTCACAGATTTAAAATTAAACTTAAAAAATAAGAATGTGAATGCCCCAGAGAGGAAGTACCTTTGTTAATTAGGAAATCGGTATTCTATAAATACAAGTAAAAAGCCAATGAATCCTATCTTAGCGGTAATGTCATGGGGGTAATCTGGTCATCTAGTTTATTAAAGTGAAGTGACCAGGAAACACATCATCCGAGGGTTTACAGAAATGACATTGCACTCTGAGAATACAGGTTCTGTGGTTCAGATCGAGAAGAAGTAGATTTTGACTTTAAATTTAATAGGATGAAGTTTTTAAAGCTGGTGCTTATACCCTATGTTTCATTTACCAAGTGAGCTAGATTTTTCCTGAAGGTAACTCAGATTGCATGTGTGGTGAGGCGGATGGGGGAAGGAAGAGCAGGGAGGAAGGAAAGATGATCATAAATTTGCATACAGTACTTCAAGCAGGGCCTGATTGGATTTAGTTCATTTATTTCTCAGAATAAACACACTCAAGTTTTGAAATGCCCCCAAACTTTCTCCTCATTCCCAACACCTTACCTCAAGTTTTCATACAAAAATCAGTTATTCAATTCTAAGAGTATAGCAAATTCAGTATGTAGTTCAAAATGGAGTGGCCAACATGCACATTCATATATACCGATGAACGGCTTTTCTCTGCTATTCTCTCTTAATCCTTCAAAATAAATGACAGGCTAAAAAGCATCCCACCGCAACTGCCTTTACCAGATTATGTCAATCTGGTCAGATGTCTCTTTAAAAATGTGGCTCTAGAAGAGATTCATTCTCTTCCTTCTTTTTCTTTCTCTTTCTTTCTCTCCCTTTCTATTTCTATTTTCTCTCTCTTCTTTCTTCTCTCTTCTCTCTCAATAATGCACCCCTAAAGTCCACAAAATTTCCATGAAAGTAAAACAAGTAGGCACATATTATGCTCAGGAGTGATTCAGAATGAAAAAAAGAACCTGTTCAGTTTTTCAAAATGAGTTTAAGTTGCAAATAGAAGTGGAAAATGGATGCAATAAATGCAGTGATTCTAAGTTGTCAATGCATTAACTAAATTGTATTGGCTACTACCATGTGCCAACCCCGTGCAAAGTCCGGCCAGTGCTGGTTCCTTCCAGGGCGAGCTTCGGGTTAGCTCTGTTAAACAGAAAAGGTGCTGCAGGGAAGTGACTTGGGCTAACTTACATTTACAAATGAGATTTCCCTAACAGCTTTTAAATCTTCAAATGTTGTAATGGCTGGTGTTTAGTATGCGTGTGGCTTGGAGGAAGATAATATTTGCACAAATTATTTATCTATCCTTCTACCACCAAATCCTGAAATGTTGGGAGATTATTGCAGGCTTTTCTCTTAAATATTAATGTGCACACTTTTCAACCAACTGTTGGCATGCAATACCAGCAGGGATTCCTGATTCTATCATGTTTGTAAAAAATAATGTCAATACCTATAATAACTATAAACAACACCATATTAAGTTTCGTTAGAGTGCCATTTCCAACTTACTGAAATGACAATTCTGCATTTCAGGCAAGCTCCCAACAGGAACTCATACTGATATTTGTAGGGGAAATGATGATTGCTTTATGGCCATGGTTTGAATTTTTAATGACTACCTATTATACCTTATGTCTTTTCCAATGTTCTCTAAAATTTCAGACTTTGCTCGTTTCCTGAGTAATATAGTAAAGTCAAAATAAACACATAGCTTGAGATCATAATAGTTAAATTAGGGTTACATGTGCTTCAGTTTTTGTGTTTACACAGATACAAGTATACATTATTGTGTTAAGTATATCTACCTCTCTCCGCAGCCGTCGGGGACCTTTTCTCTGCCAAGGGCTATTTGGGTATTTATAACATCATTCTGGGGCCATTCAAAATTATCAACTTAAAAATCTGCCTGCTATATTTGGTCAAACATTGAATTAACTCACCCCTAATGCCTTGGCAGGGCCAGACCAAATGATTTCACAGGCCGGATGTTTCCCCTCCCTAATCTAGAGAAAGGCTAATATAGCAACAAAATAATTCATGTATTTATGTCCCTATCTCTTTCTTATACATCTCTAATTGCATAATTCATAGAGTAAAACACAAAATAAATGATTTCCCACCACTAAATCTCCACAAATGTATTCTATTCTCTGGAGGCCCCATCTCAACAGACATCACCTCCAACAAACCAATCCAGAAAGTGCCTCCAGTGACTTTTCTTCCTTAATGGCCACACTCCATTGCTGTTGATGCTACCTTTTTAAAATTTCTTTATTTATTAAGGCATTACATATGTATCCTTATCCCCCATTAACCTCCCAACCCCCCACTCATGCCCTCACCCCCCTGGTGTCTGTATCCATTGGTGAGGCTTATATGCATGCATACAAGTCCTTTGGTTGA
>NW_006291011.1:600634-613844 GCF_000327345.1 Myotis davidii
CTCCTGTGCTCTTCCTCTCTGATGGCTAGAAGACTTAAAGGAAGGTAGTGTTACAAGATGGAAGGGGTCTGGGTTCCTGAAAGACTGCTGAGCTCATTCCCTTGCCAACTCAAAATAACCTGTGAAGTGGGAAGTAATCATTATTTTACCATGTCAAGTCTTGAGATTTGAGGGTTTACCTAGCATTATTTGTGTGATAAATAATAAAATAATGTAACTTTTATAGTGTTTATAATTTTCCAATCACTTTCATGTATATTATAACTTGGAGGATCCTTGGGAGGCCTTTGTGGTTTCAGTATCACAATTAGTTGTATGCTTTTGGAGAAAATTATTTGTCTTCAGTGTAGGGAGCGGCTATAGCAGTGATGGTGAACCTATGACACGCGTGTCAGAGGTGACATGTGAACTCATTTTTTGGTTGATTTTTCTTTGTAAATGGCATTTAAATATATAAAATAAACATCAAAAATATGTCTTTGTTTTACTATGGTTGCAAATATCAAAAAATTTCTATATGTGACACGGCACCAGAGTTAAGTTAGGGTTTTTCAAAATGCTGACACGCCGAGCTCAAAAGGTTCACCATCACTGATGTTCTTCCTCTACACTGTAGTCAGAGCCAGCTTTGAGAAAGCAAATATTTTACTAGGGTTCTCCTGATTCAAATCTTGCTTCGTAAGCTACCTTCACCTCTCCAGCTCCCATTTTTCCCTTTCCTCAACATGACTGGCACCCCAGAACATGAGCTACATTAGAGTTCACTGAATCAACCATATTGCATTAGCAGATGCCCTCTCTGCCTGGAATACCTACAACTTTTGTCTGCTTGGAGAAATCTGAGGGATCTTTCAAGTCGTAGCTCAAGTGTTACTTCTTTTTAAAAGCTTCCCCTAACTTTTCAAATGGATTGAGGACCTGCTGTTTCTATTCTGGAAGCGCTTTTGATACACCTTTGTCTTTCTACTTACACTCAGCTTCAATGGTTGTAAAAAAATGGTCTCAGAGCACAGCCTCACTATCATTGGGAACTTACTAGAAATGTAAATTCCCAGACCTACTGAATCAAACACTATAGAAATGAAACCCAGCAATCTGCTTTAACAAGCCTTCCAGGTAATTCTGAAGCATGCTGCCGTTTGAGAATCCATGTCCTGTTGAGATTATGTGTTTCCCTATCAGCCTCTACCCCTAATTGAAATGGCGTGGATGGTTTTCACTACTTTCCTTCCCTCTGAATGTGCAGTAAACATTTATTGCATATAGGGGCAAAAATACTGATAATTAATCCTGGGATTTTATCAGTGTTTGAAATCAGGGTTTGAGTGTTACACTTTGTGCTCTCGTCTCCATCCCAAGTGCCACTTATAGTGTCTTGCTAGGTGGTAATTACTCAATACTGACCATGTAATACGTCTTTGCCAAATACTTTTGAGGAAAAGTACAGGAATTATTTTCAAATTGCATCGTTTCAGCCCTTTAAAAATCAGGCCTTCTCAGCATCCTATGCTCCTACTATTTTATAGTCTGTCTGTTGCTGATCTCAATTTATACACTTATTAAACTGGATTTATAAATATCTGGACAGTGTTTTAGGACAGAGGTGGTTTATTTTCATCTCTGCATGCCCAATGCAACACATTTCTTAGAAGTTGCACAATGCTTGCGGAAGAGGCAAGGGAGGTAGGAAGGGAGAGAGGGAAAAGGGAGGAAAAAGAAGAGAAGAAAAGGAGGGGAGGAAGAAAGGGAGGGAACAAGAAGAAAAAGAAAAGGATGGAGGTTAAAACAAAGAAGTAGGGAAGCAATAAAAACCTCCAATGAACGGGAGCTTAACTGTAGAAAGTACTCCATACAGTGCCCACATGATTTCTAAAGAACCATGTCACACTATGTAAACGGATTACAGTCATTTTGCTGACAGGGCAGTTGTTTAGATGACATATAGATGATCGTTTAAAACAGATTACACTAAAGGGAGATATTATAGGGGAGTAACACTTTTCTTTTTTTATTATATTTTCAAGTTATGTAATATGAAAAATGAAAGTGAATTTGCCTGATACACAAGTGATGCTCAATATATAATTATTTAGTAAAGTGATATAAAGTACACAATCAGTTACATTTTTAACAGGATACCTAAAACGATTTATGGTGATTTGATACTGACATAATTGTATATTTCCTCTTATGACAAGGAAATAAAACATACCACCCTTTAAGATAAAAATGTCATTTACTCTTAAAATATTAGCGTATTAAAGATTTAAAAATCTTTACGTTACTAAAATTAAGTTTTACTTAGAATTACAAAAATCTCATTAGTTGACAAAATTCAGTTTCATACATTTTTCACTCAACCCAATGATACTCAAATGTTATTCCAAAGTTATTCACATTGAAACTTGGCAGCTGAGCTCCTAAGACATTCTGAAGATGCCCACACTATTTACAATTTTTAAACAACATTTTGTAGAACTGCAGTTTATTGATTTCGTGCTATTATAAATTTTAAGGTATCATACATACTCTCTACACTAGAAAACATGAGACCAAATGTATGCAAACTCAGATCCTTGCAAAATGTAATATATTTCCACTTCCTTTTGCCCTTTGAAAAAACAAGACGGTCCTATGCTGCAGCAGTGTTTTAAAATGTTCAACAAAGAGAAATTAACTAGAATCTAAGGTGGGGTGCTATGTCGTGTGCTGGCATAATACAGGGTCTTAGAGTAATACTCTGTACGACCCGGGTTCTCGTCCCACAAATGCCACTTTCTGTGTGTAGATCTTAGGGTTTACATGTTCCAAATATCTTACAGTCTGTGAGGAAATTTACCTCAACATTTAATACTTTGATTAATAAACCATGGCAAAGAAACCAGAAGAAAAGTGATATAGCGATGACATAATAGCTTTTAAAATTATTTTACAGAAATGAGCATTTTATATTTTCCATGCATTATTCTTTATAATACACAAACATCTTTTCATGTTATGTCTATGTTAACACTATGCTTATGATATAATACTCAATAAAATATTTTTCTAAATTAATGAAAGTAATGTGTATAAAATTTCAAAGTTGGAATTTTGCTAAACATACCCTCCATATCAGACATAGAATCTGTGTGTCAAGATATGTCCAACAAAAGTGGCAATAAGGATTGTTCATTCACATGAATTCATCCTGACATTTTTTGATCACCTGTTCATGCCAACCATTTTAATAAGTTTTGGCAACAAAAGGACAAGAGACCCACAGTTCCTGCCATAAAAGAACTCACATTCTAGGTGAACAAAGGAGAATATATATAGCTGCAGACCATAGGACTGTAAGGGAATATAAGGTATTTTTCAAAATGTATTATCAGATCAAAGTACGGCATTGACAAGATAGGCTGAAGAAAGTAAGAAAAAGTTCAAAAAGGAGTTTCAAAGAGTTGGATGGTGCTGGACAAGAAAGATCTGCCAGATGGTGAAAGAAAGACCAGAAAATTAAATGGAAGGAGCGCTGTGTTGAGAGGAAGATATGTAGTAAGACTGGTCAGTGTTCAGGATGGAAAAAACTGTTGCTGGGGTGGATGGGGGAAAGGCCATGCTAAATAGTTTGCTCATCACCCCACTGGTACATCGTAAGAGGCATGAAAACAAGGAAGCAAAATGACTAAATTTCACTCCTGTGTGGTAGTCAAAAAACATTTATCAGTGTTTGGGGGAAGTACGACAGAGTTCCTAAGCTTTCCCAGAAATCTGCAACAAGACAGTCACTGGATATGGAAAAAATGCATTTCTATTTTAACAAATGTGTCCTGATGACGTATTAAGACAGAATATATGCAATTTAACAAATGCTCAAGGTAAAAGCATTACCAGTAGCAATGAATATGAAAAAAAGAGAAGAATGATATAATAAAGGGCATTTACTGGCAATTCATAAACGGATGAAACACAGATTAAGAATAAGCCAATGGAAACTGTCCGGCTTCATTAGAAACCAGGAAAAAGAAATTAACAATGAGATATCCTTTGATATCTCATATCTATAAGACTGGCAAATTTAAAATTCTGAAAAACTAAATTTTGGCAAGGATATGTAGAAAATATAAATCTTATTTATAACTGGAAGAAATATAAATTGAGATAATTATTAGAGATAAATATGGCACTATCTGGTAAAATTGATGGGCTTTTGTATTTGTTTGTTTGTTTGTTTGTTTACTAGAGGCCTTATGCATGAAATTTGTGCAGGAGTAGGCCTTCCTTCCCCCGGCTGCCTGCACCAGCTTCCCTCTGGCACCTGGGACTCAAGCTTCCCTCCACCCACAGGCAGGCACCCAGGACCTGGGTTTCCCTCACAGACCTGGCTTTGTCTGGAAGGTTGTCTGGAAGGATGTCTGGAAGGATATCTGGTCTAATTAGCATATTATGCTTTTATTATTATAGATTAGTATATGATTCAATAAATTGATAGGTCAGTCTCTGGAGACAGAGACTTTCTCCCTTATAAAGGAAAAAAAACACACATATGGACATATTAATTACAGCACTGTTTGGAACTGGAAACAAATACCACCCAGGTACTCATTAACTTAAAAATAGATTATTAAACTATGATTTATTAACCCAATGGAATACTTAAAGACAATAAAAAGCAATGATCTAGGTAGGTTTCAACATGGATTTTTTTTACAAATCTGATATTTATATTTACACAAAATTGGGTTCTTTAAATCCTGTTTTTTGTAACTTTTAAAAATTAACACTGTGGAAACTAAGCAGAAAAATTAATACAATTTAAGTAAATTATGATACCAATTTATGTAAAGTCTATAAACATGAAAAACTATGTTGTCTACTATTCATGGTGTCTATACCTATATACTTTAGAAATATAAACTTTCACCTATATAATATATACTGAAATCAGGGTACTTTTTTCTCTGGTGAGGAAGGTGAGAGAAAGAAAAAAAAAATGAAGAAAATGGATAAACAACAATGCTTTGTTGTTTAACTCTGAAGTGTGACACTACAGAAGGATTTGCTAGATTTCTGCCTACTGTGTTATTTTCTGTACCTTAATAATTTCATTTTTAGAAAGTAAAGTTTATTTTTACCAATACCCCGGTGGCAAATGTATTTTCCATACACAAACACAGACTCATTTAACTATATTTGCATAATATCAATGAGAAAAGGAATCCTTATCTATAAACAATGACCTTTGGTTACATCCAGCAACCAACCATTGGACTACTATGTTGAATAGGAAAGTGTCCCAGATCCTGTCCTCTCTTTTGATTGCTGACATGTTTATATTGAGTTTTAGAGAGAGGAAAGGAGAGGGAGAGATAGAAACACCAATGATGAGAATCATTGATCGGCTGCCTCTTGCATGCCCCCTATTGGGGATCGAGCCCACAACCCAGGCATGTACCCTGACCAGAAATTGAACCATGACCTTCTGGTTCATGGGTCAACCCTCAACTACTGAGCAACACCAGCTGGGCCAATATTTTATATTAACACAAGTTTTTAAAATACAAACTCATAGACATAAAATTCAAAGAGGTACTCTTGTCCAATCTCTTCAGTTTACCCATAAAGACATTAAGTCTAAATAAAACATATTAAGAGACCAGGGTCACACTTTATTTTTATTTCAGGTTATGAGATCAGTTACAAAAATAAAAGCACAGGAAACAGCTACAGATTCTGATGCTATGCTCACCTCTAAACAATTAAAAAATAAATAAAACCAGACTTTATAGTAATGCCAGGGTTTTTTCCTATTTTTCATTGACTTCATTTCCATATCCAGGAAGAGAATAAATTTATGTTGGCTTTAACCACGGTTTTAAACATACTTATAAAATATGAAAATACATAACTAAAATAATTTAAGTAAAACCAGTAAAATAGAGTCATTCTATTATCACATTCCATATAGTTTCCTAATCACATAAAGTTCAACGGAAAACAATGAGGGTGTAAAATCAAATTGAGTTTAATAGACTAAAAGTTCTCCGATACCCCTAAAGAAAAATAAAGGCATTGTTCGTTCTGAAATACCTTAACCTCAATGGCCCTAGGAAGCTGTATGTGGTCTTTGCTGCCAAATAACCAAGAAATCTGAAACGTGTGTTATAAGAAAGTAACAAATGAGTTAGTGGGAAGGGACCAAACTTAAAGACCCAAACATTTAAATCTCCACTGAGGCAAATAATTTTCAATATATGTTTTCACTGATGAGATGAAAACTAAACCCTCAAAGATGTCGACAGACACTTGAAGTAATCAAGTCACCAGAATTAAGCAGCGAGTAATAGCTTTCTGCATCCCAGGCAGGGTCAAGTGCCAACAATCTACCAGTGATTGTGCTATGCTCCCCAGAACACAGGCAGCTCCCCTGTGACAATTTTAGGTAAACCTGATCTTTGACTATGTGGGGTAATTGGCCTTAATTTAAGGATTTTCTTTTACTGTGTCTTCTACCCGTGAGAGTGAAAGCCAGCAAGGCTGGGCTAATTTGCATTCTGAAATTTCATTCTGTGTTTTTATTTTCCTTTAGGGTTCTGGTTACAGAAGAGCTTCATTAACTCAATTAGGCACGATCCAGTGGGCCCCTACAAATTAGGCTAGCCACAGTGTCTTCAAAATGGACAAAAATAAGAAGCCAGCTGTAGTCTTTATGCTTTGAAAGAAACTGCACCAGCTGACATATCTTTGTATCAGTCATATTAAGCTCCTGGCAACTGCAATAACCAAACTGTGTTTTGGAAGTTCTATTTTCTAACACTGCAAGATATATAAAAGATACACCAGTAGAAAAGGGAAGAAACCACTTTTACCATGAATATCTCACTGGGCTTAAGTTCTCTGCAAAAAGTATATTCATATATCAATCTGTAACAATTAGTGCTACGATAACTTAGATTCCATACACATTACATTTGATAAAAATAGGTATGAGAAAATACCTAGGAAAAAAGCTATTTTCATTGTCTTCCTTTAACCACACACACACACACACCATGTGACATCAACCAATGGAAAGAACACATGAAACCAGATTCTAACTGTCCTGAGGCCATATAAAGTTACTATTATCTTGCCTCAGTTTTTTTCATCAACAAGTAGAAGCAATTATAATCACCACTGAAGAGCAGACAGTAGGCAATGTACTTATTCATTAGAATCACCTGGGTGACTGTTACAGCAATTCCTCTGCCCTATTTCAGACCTACTGAGTCAGATTTCCCCAGTGACAAGTCTAGGGTGTTTTCTTTAATTCTGAGTGATACATAAGTGTATGCAATCAACATTACCCAGAATAAGAATTCCAACTACAAAGGAATGTATTGAGAAAAAACATCATATTGACAGGGATTTATATTGGTTAACCTTCACACAATAAGGAACAGCTGTGCTACATGAACCAACCAACCAAACAACTGCTTTCCAGAAGCTAAATACGTATACTCTTCTACCCTTGGAATAAGCACAACCTTTAACTGATAAGCAATGAATGTCCACATCTTGTACATTTAAAGCAATAAACTACTGTAGATAAGAGTTTTCATGAATCCTGGGATAGAAAAAAAATAAACGATAAAGTATAAACTGCAGTTACTTTCTCAGCTGTCTTCTGATTGCTTAGGAATGCACTCTCAATAAAAAGAAGCATGGAAGAAAGAAAATATGAAAATCCTCCAACCTAATTATAGTTATCTGACTTAACGAAGTTGAAAATAAGAGTGTGCTTGGAGTAGGAATTTACTGTCACCATAAGCTATTCATGACATGAAAAAAAAAAGAACATGGAGTTCAGAACGCAATCCAATTTCTGTAGATGACAGTGAGTTCCCAGCAGGGGTTGTTCCTCCCCAGAAACCTGCCTTGGATAGCATCCTGGTGCTCAGATGCCTTGGCATGTCTGCCACCTCGGAAATCACTGCAGTCATGCTTCCGTGTGATTGAGAGATTTGACACATCCCCCCGATTCCTGAACTGTGCCCACACAACCTGTTACAACATTCTGTAGACGGCAGTGAACGTTGTTGCAGTCTCACGGAGGCTAGCTGCAATTTCAAATGTGAATTTTCCAATTTGGGAAATGTAAGTTGAGAAAGTTCCTGGAAGGAAATCACACTGGAAACAATAGAAATTGTGTGCTTTCACATGGTCAGTGAGTAATGACTGGCCTTTGGTGACAAAGGATTACTGGAGTTGTAAGCATTGATTTTTGCAAACTGAATACGGCCATACTTAAGGGTATTTACATATTATAGTCAGAGTGAGCTGGAATTAATTTTATAAAGGCTCATAATAGAAACCAGATGGTCAAAGTGTCTGAAACAGATATAGCCTTCCCCTAAGCTATGCTAGAAAATAGCTCAAGTTTTGTTTGTTTTTTTAAAAAAAGGGATAGAGTATTAAAATACAACATACGAGATCTGCAGGGTGATACAAGCATGGGCTTTTTGCAAAAGTAAAGAGTTCTTTGGGAGTAGGGTGATCATGCCTCCCAGGGTATTTTATCTGGAGCATACATTTATGGGTGTGTGCTATAGCCTAAAATATGGGTGTGCGGCTGACTTACCAGCGTGTGGGTAGTATGCAGTTTTACATGCTTTAGCCTTTCCCATTTATGGACATTTTTACAAAGTTTTCCTATCTTTCTATTCCTAGAGATTTTATTTCGGCCTTTAAAGCCTGCAGCTGCTTTTTCCTAACCTCGCCCTGACCCAAATCCAATAAAGTTTCTGTGTTCCCCCTGATTGGCACTAGACATGAACTCAATGGATGCTTTCAAACAAACAAATTACTCACAAGGACTCTGCAAATGTTTCTTCAGTGTAAGGGCAGGGGTCACAAGGGCACATGAATACTAACTAAGGAAATACTACTCAAGATTTGCATCAGAACTTAATAAATTGGAGACCAAAAGTAAGATAATTTGGACAAAATTAAGTTTTCTTTTGGCACTGTAATTAATTGCCAGCAACAACAAAAAGGTATTAACTCACTGTCCCAGGCGTCGGAAGTCCCACATGGCCCTAGCTGGGTTCAACCAAGGCACCCGCAGAGCTGCATTCCTTTCCTGAGGCTCCAGAGGAGAAACTGCTTTCTCGCCTTTTCCCCGTTCTAGAAAGTGCCCACTTCTCTTCTTCGGCGGCTCCTTGCAAGCTCCAAAGCCAGCAAAGGGCGGCTGACCCTTCCTCACGCGGCATCGGTTTGACTAACTCTCTGCTTCACATTAAAGGTCCCCCGTGATCACATTAGACTCACCTGGAGGATGTAGACTATCCTGGGGTCAAATGATTACTAGCATGAGTTCCATCTGCAACCACAATTCCCCTTTGCCTTTTAAGGTAACAGACAGGTTGCAAGAATGAAGACATAGTCCTCACAGCCTCTATCTAAAATCAAAGTCGATATTCCTACCGCTCTGTGGACAGGCGAGCTTCTTCAAATGAGAACAACTGCCGCTCCTCAGCCGGGAGAGTTCGCTCAGGCTAACTTTGACTTCAGTGTCTTGTATACAAGGATCCCAGGTGGTTCTTTATGGGCAGGACTGCTTTCATTTGCAAAAGGTAACTGCTTGATTGCAATCAAAATCAAACAGAATAATTTATGGAAAATAGAAGAAAAAAGAGAAAAAAGTGGGAGGGTTTGGAATTTTTTTCCAAGGAATGTAACTGGAGATTATCTTAAGAATTTCTAAAGAACAGATTGAGAGCAAGCCAAATTGTAATAACCTGTTTTATACGGCATGGCATAGAATTTCAGTTCAGGTATAGGATGTACTCTAAATCAAGATTTTAATTTGAACTCTGTATGCACATTATAAACATTCTAATGCTACAGACTGCAGTCTGAGGAGGTAGTTGGCCATTGATAAGAGTACGTTCAATTCTCTCCCTTCCAGTTGAGACTCAGCTGAAATAACAAATTTCTGGGCAGACGTGAAACAAATTTTGGACAGCTGGTTGTTGATTTTACAGAATTATAAAAATTCAGCCTTGTTAATATCACATATTTATCAAAACAACTCTAAGATCAAACACACAGAGTAAAACAGTATGAAATACAGTGATTTTAACTTAGAAATTCAAACTTAAAAGAATCCATTGAGGCCTGGCTGGTATGTTCCGTGGTTAGGGCATCCACCCTCACACTAAAGGGTCGGGTTTGACTTCTGATCAAGGGCACTACCTGGGCTGCAGGTTCCTTCCCTGGTCCCAGTTGAGGTGGGTGTGGGAGGCAAGCAATTTATATCTCTCACACCTGGGTGTCTCTTTTTCCCCCTACTCTCTTCTTCTCACTGGCCCTAAAAAAACCCAACGGGAAAAACATCCTCGGGTAAGGATTAACAAAATAAATAAGTAAGTAAGTAAGAGAGTAAGTAAATAAATAAATAAATACAAATAAGAGACATAGTGATAATTAAAAATACAAAAAATTGAACATATAGACTTTTATAGCCGTGCTAAACTCTTCCGGTTAAATTCAATACCCTCTTTCGAGGCTCTTCAGGAAGCTCAACGTCTCCAACAACTATGCAAACTCAAAAGTTACTCCCCCAAATACAATCCCCTAACAAACCTGACTTGGTCACATGCAATAGCCTTCTTCCTTTAGTAGAATGAGCTTTGAAATCACTGTAAGCACCCTTGTGTGTCGGTGATAAGCACTGGTGCATATTGCTTCTACAAAAGACTCTTCGGTGAGTGACTGCTTGGATAGCTCTGGGAATGTGCATAGCTGTTCAACTGTAGAGTAGATATAGCAAGGATTGCACATTGTCCTCTTGATTAGACTCAACACCAGTGATGTGCACATTAAAGATATTGACTCCTCTCCTGGATTCACTGTTCTTAAAAGTATCTCAGCTACACAATGAGCAGATTTTCTGAAGTCTTTCCTTTATTCACTCAACAAAGGTTGCATTGCCTGGATACTGAGTAGTGCTACTGAGATAAATGGTATCTTTACAATAAAGGTTACTATACTTGGAGATTTCGGCCTACTGAGTGCCTCAATGACAACACATAATAATGATTTAACATGATATTATATAGTAGTACAACTTCAAAAAGAAGGAAGAAATAAATTCTACCAAAGAAAGTAAAAAATAGGTGGCAATACTTGAGTTGAAGTTTGAAGGATGGGTAGTAGTTTGGCAGAGAGAATAAAAAAGTATAATACAGGCAAATATCAAAGCAGTTTCCTAGAGTCATAAATAAATGAAGTGCATTTGGGAAACTGAGGCCGATTTTACATGGCTGGTGGGAAAGGAAGAACAAGAGAAGTAGCAGAAGACAAGTCTGGGGAGGAAGGTCATGGCCAAAGAGAAGGTCTACTGATTCTCCCCGATGAAGGCTTCTTTGGATAATCATACCCCCAAAAGGTTGGAAAATTATACAAGAAACCAAATGCTCAATTGAAAGCACCTGACTCAAAAAGGGTCTTGCATAAGAGATAATTATCCTTCACGAGGTCAAGTTTTGCTAAGAACTATAGATGGGAAATTTCAGAACATGATCTGGAAGAGGCTTAACTATTAATTCACACATATCTGTGGTCTCCCTGGACCACTGGGATTTAGTGCCTAGAGAAGCAGTGTGAACCACAGATATTTAGAGATGGTGAGCATTCAGGCTCTGTATATTATAAACTCATCTTTGTCGTAAGGAGCAAGTTCCCAGACTTCAAGATAGTAGATATTACTACTATATCTTCTCAGAATTATATTAAGTCTACCTTACAAACTCCTAATTCCTCAGAGAATTGAAAGGAAAACATCTTAGTAATGTTGTGAAGGAAGACTGTGTTATTTCCATGGTATACTGATAAATGCCCAGTTACACAATTTCTTATTGATGTGAAACCCTATCTTAAAACATTTGAGGTTCATATCTTTGAGAAGAAAAATGGAAGATTTTCAATGAAAGAGCTTTTTAGCACTTTAGAAAAAGCAACTTCTAGAAACAATATCCATTTGTCAATAAAATTCAATTAAAAGAACGTACTTTATATATATATGTGTATATATATATATATATGTGTGTATGTATATGTATATATCAGGAAATTTAAACACATAAGCTACATTTATTAATATCTAGATTAAAAGACCTAAGTAATACTATACTATCTAATTCCTTTTTAAGCTAATAAAGAAAAATAAAACAACTATTATGGGGAAGTATGACTTCACTACATCAAGTATTGGGAAACTAAGGAAAATTTCGATAGCTTTAGTTTTTAATATACTGTGTGTGGACTCCATTTGGCACATTTATTAAATGGTGCAAGAAAATTTTAGCTAAATATCTAACAGGATGTCATCCTAAAACCTCATGTTCCTATATTACTCTTCTGGTAACAGAAACAGCTTGCAAAGATTTATGGCTCCTATTAATTATACTGAAAATATGGTCGAGTTGCTCAAAGAAATCAATTGTAACAGGAACAAGCAAGTGTACTTGTTAACTACAATCATAAATTACAAATGGCTGTCATTATCAAATTTTTCTTTTCATTTATTCCCAAGTAAAGGGTTAAATGGTAATTTTTTTGTTTTCTAAGATGTAACCCTAGAAGACCAGACTTTGATTAACAGTCAATAATATGGCTTACAGAGATCCAAGTTTAGTCTCAAAAACTGAGAGAAAGGAGATAAAATATCGAGACAAGAATAAGTTCAAATATCTAACTTTCTACCTATTCTTTTTGTAAGTTTTATGTTTTCACCTTTACTTGAAGAAATTTACTATATCCACACTCTATACCTGCACAATTTTAGGTTTTCTTTATATATATATATCTCCTTATCTAATAAAAGAGAAACATGGTAATTGGCGCACGACCGCTACCCTTCCCATTGGCTAATCAGGGGCGATATGCAAATTAACTGTCAGCCAAGATGGGGGCCAGAAGCCCCGCGCGGCACCCGCAGGCCCAGGAGCACGCAGCGTCCAGAGCAGGCGAGGCCTGTGGTCACCCCCCCATCGTCTCTGACGAAGACCTCTCCCTCGGCTACTCCACGGTCCAGGATAGCGCCTCCCGGACGGACAGGGACAGCCCCGCTGGGGAGCGCCGCCCCCAGGAGCGGGTACCCGAGGAACCGGCCCCGGGGCCGCAGTCGCAGTGCTGGTGAGTGTCCGCGGAGGCATGGCCAGGGGCCGGGGTGCAGGCGGTGGGC
>NW_006291011.1:614217-615612 GCF_000327345.1 Myotis davidii
CCCCACCCTGATTTGGGAAACCATTCAGGGCAACCCAGCCAGCCCCTACCCATGTACCAGGCCTCTATCCTATATAATAAAAGGGTAATATGCAAATTGACCCTAACAGCAGAGCAATGGGGAATCACTGGTCACTATGACACACACTGACCACCAGGGGGCAGACGCTTAATGCAGGAGCTGCCCCGTCGTGGTCAGTGCACTCCCACATGGAGGAGCTCTGCTCAGCTACAAGCCAGGCTGACGGCTGCCAGTACAGCTGTGGTGGTGGGAGCCTCTCCCACCTCCTCAGCAGCACTAAGGATGTCCGACTGCAGCATAGGTCTGCTCCCCGCTGGCAAGTAGACTCCCTGAGGGGTCTCAGATTGTGAGAGGCACAGGCCGGGCTGAGGGACCCCTCCCTCCCTCCGAGTGCACAAATTTTTGTGCACCGGGCCTCTAGTGTATATATATATATTTGTTAAAAAATTCCCTTTTCCAGAAAGAATTCAGCATACTTTGTACTTATATATACAATATTAAAAAATATTTTAAAGTTAAAAATTTGAGGAAGAAACTAGAACAAAGTGAATATAACACAAAATGAAGTTAAAAAAATGCATTCAAGTTTACATTCAGAAAAACATTTCAGATATCAGAAAATTTTTTGTTGGGCATTAAATCAATAGCAATTTCATGCTCACTGATGTTCCCAACAGCTCAGCTGTGTTATCCAATATGGCCCTGGACAGTGTGAATCCTAACTACAGCATTGCCTACATTGCCAGAGACTTATGTGGCTTGGCATAGCTACAGAATCAGAGTTGGGAACTACACTCAGATCATTCTTTTCACTCCTCATTAAACTCTTGTGACAAGTGTAATCCATTACCGCAGATGTTTTTGATTATATAAGAGAAAAATGTACCCATTTTTCCTGAGTCAACTTATGTAAGACAGAAGGGACACATCATAATGAATAAAATTGCCAATAATTTACTTTTTATTAGTAAAATGAATTACTTCAAAGTAATCATTGTATTTGTCTGTTCATTTATATTTGAGACAGTGTTACTGATACTCTTTGTCATATTTTAAGACATCTCTTTTTGGTAACAAAGAAGAGAGAGACCATTTTATTTCCTTAATAGTCAGAAAAGGGTTAAAACATGCAAACATACATAGAAAAAAGCCTGATGGTGCCAGGTGGGTACTGGAAATATTGGGGGGAATCACTCTGTAAAATATGACTGTCTGACCACTGTGCTGTACACCTGCAACTCTGCAAAAAAAAAATGCTGAACGTAAACTCTAATTTTAAAAAAAAAAAGGTCTGGAAGAATATCCACCAACGCATTTATAATGCTGATCCCAGAGTCACAGGATCAGAATAATTTTTATTTTCCTCTTTAGACT
>NW_006291011.1:615657-629620 GCF_000327345.1 Myotis davidii
TTTCTACAATAGGAAGTATTTCATGAAAAGAATAACCAGTATCTGAAAAAAGTCAAAGTACTGGCAAACACTGTAAGATGGAAAATCTGATCAGCCAGCATGAAAGAGCAGTCTCTTCACCTGACCATTAGGAAACTGGCTCGAAACACACTCCTATCGGATGATGCATTTGAACCCCGGCGATGCTTCCCCCAAATCATCCCTATACAGCCCAGCTCATTTTTCAGACGACCATAAAAGGCCCTCCACAGTGAGAGGAGGACTTTCATTGGAAGAGCCTTTGCAGAGAAGACCAAACTGTCTGACCTTCGCAGAGAAATGCCGCATTCCAAGGAGTTAAAGAAACTGAGTTATCAATCTATGAGCAGAGTTGGAATTATTAATCCCAGGTCTAGACATTTTAAAACCTGGAGGCAAAGACAGAAAAAAACAGTTGGGTGTAGGCTTCTGTTCACATGAGGAAAAAAGGAAAAGGCTGGAAAACATAAAATTCACATGACACAAAATATTTTGAATTGTGTATATTTTCTCAGCTTTGGAACTCTATAACAAAAACTATAACATTTAAATTTAATGTGTAATTAGTGTGTGAACCAACTACTATGCTCTTAAACTTAACATACCAAATGTGTGTTCTTGAGAATAAATCACAATATTTTTCACGTACTAGTATTTTGATATTGCTAAAATGGCAAGAGACTTGAGCCCTGGCTGGTGTGGCTCAGTTGGCTGGAGCAATGTCCCATGCACCTGAAGGTCATGGGTTCTACTCCCAGTCGGGCACATGCTTAGATTGCGGGTTCGAACCAAGATCAGAGCATGTATGGAGGCAACTGCTGGGTGTCTCTCTTACATCAATGTTTTTCTCTCTCCCCCTCACTTCTGCTCTCTCTAAAATCAATTAAAAAACAAGAGACAGAAAGACTTGAGATGTGTAAAAAGAAATACTGCTACCTTATTTGCATTTTCCCAAGTATTCATGTTCAATGATAACTCCAAAGTAATAGGCCCATCTTAAAACTCCATGCACAGTTCAGCTTGCTTGAACTCTACTATTTTCTCACCAGTTGGGGACCATGGGACCCATGTGGTTTTTACGAGTTTTTCCCTATCTACGGTGTTCTCCCTGTTGGTTGATGTTGTTGTAACACAATAATTCTTAAACTGAATGATCAAAAGCACGTATTATCAGAGATGAAAAATAAAACCTTAGAAAAATCATTTATTTATTAATTCGATCAATCAGTCAAGAAATATGTACCAAGCTCCTATTGTGCCAAGTATTGTATCAGGTGCAGGAATCTAGAGATAAAAGACACGAAACCCACTTCTCAGGGGTCTCAGTGAAGAGAGGACAGGAATTAGAGATACCAACAATACTGACACATGTGATACATGCAGGAGAAGGCTCAGCATGTGTCAGCCCTGCAGCTCTACACCTGGTCACTGACACTCAATGTGCAGCCGAAGATTCAGAGCAAGGAGAAACAGAAGATGAAAGGAACTCTCTCTACACTCACCTTGAGGCACAATCCCCAATCAACTGTTGAAAGGCTAGTCAGGAAGCCAAGTGTCTTTTGTGAATAATCTGGGCCTTCTACCCTTTCAATTAAGCCAGTCATTTCAAATGTGAAACAGGTAACATGTTTTCACATAGTGTTTTGAACTTTATCTGTTTGTAAAGGCACAAAGACCCCTAGGCAACCCGGACCTGCACCTTCCTCTTTGTCTAAGACTCTGGGGACTTCACATCTTGTTTTAAAAGCCAGGGAGAGTGCCTCTTCTTTACAATTAAATACAGATTTGGAACAGCAGATGAGATGGGAGATGGGGGAGGCAGGGAAGTGACTCTTACATTCAAAACAGTTGATGAGAATACATCAATTTAAGAGTTGTTAATTAAGCTACATATGACATATGTAGCTTTTAGCTGTTATTTTTTTTAATATGTTTTATTTATTTTTTACAGAGAGGATGGGAGAGGGATAGAAAGTTAGAAACATCGATGAGAGGGAAACATCGATCAGCTGCCTCCTGAACACCCTCTCCTGGGGATGTGCCCACAACCAAGGTACAGGCCCTTGACCGGAATCGAACCTGGGACCCTTCAGTCTGCAGGCCGGCGCTCTATCCACTGAGCCAAACCAGTTAGGGCTGGTTTTTTTTTGCTTTTTTATTGCACTTTGCTTATGACTTTTGCTATCTGATATAACCTTACTATGAGGCTTACCAGGAATGAGAATACCAGAGACCATCCTTTTATAAAATAATAAATTCCTTGAACTTCCTTGAGAGATAACATACAAATAAATTTGTATATATTTTAAAGTTAAATATACAACAGGAATTGACATGTTTTATCTGGCATATAAACAAAATAACTCTCCCTTCAACCTCTTCTATGATATTCCCATATGTTTGGACTCTACAGACAACCTTACATAGAAAAGACTGTCGACATGCATGAACTAATTTGCCTTAATACTTTTTCAGAGACTGTCTAGGGCGGGGGAAAAAAATGGAAACATATGTAATACCCTTTGTAATAAAAAATAAAATTAAAAAAATAAAATAAAATAAAATAAAAATACTTTTTCAGAGTCAGCCTCATGTCTAAACTACGAAAAATATGTAATGCATGTGCATACATTATATATATGTATATATACATATGTGTGTATGTATATATACACACACATATACGTATACACACAGTAGTATACATCCTCATGGATGTGTGCTTACTTATCTATATCTGTATCACAATCTTAATTACATCTTATCTTTACGCATCTATATATATTCATTCAACATATTTCTCTTTAGTCAAAACCATAACTGAATTACTTATTCTTCCTCAGACTGCTGCCACGGAAATATAGATTCCACCAACACTATAACAAAATATAGAACCTGAGTCTGCCTTATTAAGTTCTTAGCTTTAAAATAGCATGCTTAATTACAAATAGCATTCTACTCCCTGCAAGCTGATTTGTATTCCATGGAAAGTGTATTATAATCCTTATAAGAAACTAATAATGATTTTAATAAAATTGCATTGACTTTGGAGATTTCACCACTTGTAAGTTGCTTAATTCAGTCTTAGTAAAATCATTCATTACTTCTTGCAAACATCAGCAGGGAAACTACTCAGACAATTATTAGATTAAACTAGATTTAAAGGTGGATTTTATTGTAATTGCAATAAAAATAATTGAACGAAAAAATCTACCTTTTCTTAGATATTATGCTGTATTTAGATTGCAGTTTAAACCCATGGTGAGGGTGGAAAGACTGGCAAATGTCCCTATAGACAGCTTTCTCCAGTTCTTTATTTCAAAATGATTTACTTTGAATCACCAGAGCTATGTCCTCTTAGTTATGTTTGCTTCCTCACTAATTTGAGAACATTTTTCCCCATGACCTAACTAAAAAGAGGGAAGAAGCTTAGAACCCCAAAAACCATTTCCTAAATTAAACACTTCATACATTGTCAAGGAGATACTGTCAAATACAGTCACCAAATTTCAGCAAGAAATTAGATGATTAATCCCATATAGATATAAATTCAATGATAGTTGTAACTTATGAGAAATGAACATAAAGTACATGTCCTAACTATCCTGCCCACTGACATAATTGATCTATCAATAAATATATATTGATTAGAAATACTCTGAGTACTTTGGAAGAAAGAAAAGATTAAACATGGTTTCCCAATGCAATTATTTCACAGTTTAGTCATACTGAAATCATACTGAAACCCTTTACTGAAAAGCCTAACCGATTAGAAGGGTGATCACCGGTAAGTGTGAAGGGTGCTTTCATGATTCTCTGACTCTTTGTAACAGTGATGGTGAACCTTTTGAGCTCGGCGTGTCAGCATTTTGAAAAACCCTAACTTAACTCTGGTGCCATGTCACATATAGATGTTTTTTGATATTTGCAACCATAGTAAAACAAAGATGTATATTTCTGATATTTATTTTATATGTTTAAATGCCATTTAACAAAGAAAAATCAACCAAAAAAATGAGTTCGCGTGTCACCTCTGACACGCGTGTCATAGGTTCGCCATCAGAACTTTATAATAACACTAGAGGCCCGGTGCATGAATTCATGCACCAGTGGGGTCCCTTGGTCTGGCCTGTGGGATTGGGCCGAAACCAGCTCCCCAACATCCCCCAAGGGGTTTTGGATTGTGAGAGAGTGCAGGCCAGGCAAGGGACTCCACTGGTGCACTAGGTTGGCCAGCCGGGGAGGGACTGCGGGAGGTCTCCAGGGCATGTCTGGCTCATCTTGCTCAGTCCCAATAGGCCAGACCCCAGCAGCAAGCTAACCTATCAGTCAGAGCATCTGACCCCTGGTGGTCAGTGCACACCATAGCAAGAAATTGAGTGGCCTTAGCATATCATTAGCATATTATGCTTTGATTGGTTGAACGGCCAACTGGTCGACCAGACACTTAGCATATTAGGCCTTTATTATATAGGATATGCTATGACTTTAAGAGTTTAGCACTAGAAGTTATGTCCCATTAATGTGCATCTAAGTCTCTACTAGACTGTCCTGAAAATACTAAGAACATCCAAAATGAAATCTTTCATTGAGCTTATGCTCTCTTCCACATGCAACTTTCAGAATATTCAGTCATTAATAAAATGCACTGACAATGTACTGTTATAAAGGAAGGAACTCAAAAACCAGTAAAATATAGTCTCTACTCTCAAGATTCTTCCAAAAAAGCGAGGGCATCACAAGTAAGAGGAGGTTAAAAAAACCAAGGGAGGAAAGTACAAAGTGCCATGGTGGAACACAAGAGGGACGATTAGATATTGGAAATAGCCAGGGAAGTCATCTATGGAAAAACGTTCTGCATCTTTTTCAGAGGGATGGCAGATTTTCAATGAAGAAATATTAATTAACTACATAAAAGGATGAAAGGTAGGATGGGGAATAAATTGCACTGTGCTAAGGCAGCAAATGGTGAAAGCACACCCTGCCACTAGAGAATGAAGAGGATTTTAGTCTGAGAAGAGAATAAAGTACTTTTCATGAGATGACAGTAGCCAGAGATGAGGATACAGAGGGATTCTGGTCATTCCGAGAAGTGTGAATGTTATCCTATAGGCTCTGTGGAATGATATCAAACTTAGCAATAGATGAACAGATGCCAAAGCAGGAACCAGATAAGGTCTTTTGCAAAGGTTCCAAAAGCAATAATGAGTGCCTTAGTTAAGTCCACCACAAGAGACTGATTTTAAGACACATCCTAATATATAAAAACCCTGGGTCTGTCACAACCAGAGGCTCGACCAACCAGAAGTCAGTCCTGCAGTAAGCGCCAGGTTGCCGAGGCGACCCGGCACTGACTGCTGAGGGGGCTGCGAATCAGGCCCGGAGAGAGGCCTGAAGAGAGAACCAGGGTCTGATCCATAGCCTCTGTGGCAGTTGTTGATCAGCACTTGCCTCTCTCTTTCTCTCCAGCAGCCGTGCCTCCATTTCTCTCCAAGCCTCCACTGGGGCTACTGATCAGCCCTGCCTTTCTGATCAGGCCCTGTTGATAGGCCCAGAGACACTGACTGGCATAGAAACCGACCAATCAGAACCAAATCCAGGTGAAGTGTGAGGAGCCAATGGCTGCCTAGGAGGTGGAGCTTTTGACTCCAATTGGCATAGGAACCGACCAACCAGAACCAAATAGGCCTGCAGGGGAGGGCAGATGTGGGTGACCAGGCTGGTAGGGGAGGGCAACTGGGGGCCATCAGGACGGCAGGGGAGGGCAGTTGGGGGTGACCAGGCTGGCAGGGGAGTAGTTAGGTGTTCATCAAGCCGGCAGGGGAGCAGTTAGGGGGTGATCATGCTAGCAGGCAGAAGTGGATGGGGGCAATCAGGAAGACAGGCAGGTGAGCAGTTAGGAGCCAGCAGTCCCGGGTTGTGAGAGGGATGTCCGACTGCTGGTCAGACATCCCCCGAGGGGTCCCAGATTGGAGAGGGTACAGGCTGGGCGAGGGACACCCACCCCCACCCCCAGTGCATGAATTTCATGCACCGGACCTCTAGTTTCTGAGATAAAATTGACAGAAGCTTAGTTCTATGGAATAAGGAAAAAAAGAGAAATCAAGTAATACTGTAAGTTTTTAGGAGTATGGTGGTGCCATTACTATGATGAAAATATAAAAAATGAGAGAGAAAATGAGTTCAGTTCTTAACAGTTTAGGGGGGAGGGAGTAAGGAGCAAGATTTTGGTCCCTGAGGCCAGGGAAGCAAGTGATATCCTACCTAAAATATGGACACAATGTATGAGCCCCGAAGGATAGATCTTTAAAGACCAGTTTGAAGAGGAAGAGGAAGAGGAGGAAGAGGTGTGGCTAGCTAAGCAACTTACTAAGACTCAATGGCAATTGGTTTCTGAATTCCTAAGTTTCTTGAAAAACAAAACTACCATCTTTTAAACCTATTATTTGAAACACTGTACATCACCTTGAACCTGCCCAAAATGTGCAATTGCCCATATTCCTCAAATCATGTGCCACAAATCACCTCTTCTATCAACTAGTTCAGTAAGAAACCCTTTTATCAATGTAATATGCCTTAGCAGACCTTAAAACAATAAAGTTGGAAGAATGAGAGATGAAGTTTATTAAATCTGACAATTTAATATTTATGTAAGCCTAAAGTGCTAAGCATAATTGGAATTAACTAGCGGCTTAGGTCTAATGGGTTATGAATTTAACTTCATTATCATAATTTTGCCTCCTCTTTGAGCTCACTCGACTAAAGTAGGAAAAATATTTGAGAGCCACTTTCAACATCATCAAAACAACTATTGACATGACTTGAAACCATTGGATCTAAGAACATGGGTCCTTTAATTTCACAAAATGGAAGAGCTCCACTGAAAAGCATTGGAAAACACGGAAGTTACAGTCAGATAACAGGGGTTCCAATTCCAGATGTGCTCGTTACTGTGAGACTTTGGACACGGTAAGTTATTATGCCTCTGGAGCCTGTCTCCTCAAAGACAAAAGAATGATGTCAACCACTTGAGATTACTGTGAGGATGAACTCAGAATGTACACGAGACATCTAGCAGAGTGCCTTTGTACACGACATGCAATCAATGCATGTTGGTTGCCTTTAGCCCGCGTGCCCTTATTTTTGCTTGAACAGACACAACAATTAGAGGCTTTTCTGCTCATCTCTATGAACTGTGGGGTTGACTTTATGTGAAACAACTATTATTTTTACTGCATGTTCAAATATCAATTATACCTGATTTAAGTTCACATGGTGAGTTCCTACCACACTTGGGATACAAATATCTAAGGTTATAGAATGTCAAGTCCTAACATTGCACTGAAATCACATGCCCCAGGAGAATGTTTTTATTATTTAATTCCACATACTGCTCAGAATAGGATGTAGGGTCTCTAAACTGTTTTTCAAGATTTCTAGACTCTCATATAGAATGTAACTACACAATAATAAAGTGAATCTTACCATTACCTTATTTATCTAGACAATACAAATAGTTAAACTAAATAATTCCAGCCCCAAAATGAAATTTGGAGATTCAAATCATCCATATATATAAAAAACTGCATAGTATAAAATTTTAGAAAAGTATTTTGTTTATGCTAGAAGAGCAATTGGGCATTCCCAATTAGGAATTTGGGGAGGAGAAGCATGATAGATTTCCAAACCCTGTCATGCCTCTTAGCAAGGCATCAGTGCATTGAATGTTAGGGCCATCTGGTCACCAAGATAAGTACACACTCCTCCTTAAGCCACGCATATTCACAGTCACCTAGAATCACTCAGAGACCCTGACTTAGCCTCTGCCATATCTTCTTCCAGCTTACCTTCCCCTCCTGCACAGCATTTGGTATCTGAAGTAGCTGTCCACATTAACAAATTAGCCAAAACACAGGAAAATCTCCACTGAGTTTAGTGAATGGTCAGTGATCCCCATTAGATTAGTGATGGCAAATGAATGACACAAATTGAATTTTTAAAAATATGTCTAAGAATAAAAAAGGAAAAAAGAGAAATACTCTTTGATTATTGTAATTCTGGAGGCATTAATGCGCATTTTCTTCAGGTTGGGCCACATGTCTTTTTTCTCTACACTGGGGAAGAATAAGTGGCCCAAATGCAAAAATTCAGTTCAAGTCACCATGTCTGAGTCATTATACATATTAGTAAGATTCCAACGTGACTTCTCAATGAGGGAATCAGAAGAACAGGAGGACTCTCCGTCTTATTTCACATGGCATCCCTAAACTCAAAGGGCCAAGGACATCTTTAGACAAAGACCAAAGTAACCATCAAAACAACATCAAAACTTTTATGACATCTTCTCTCAACTTAAAGGTGAATGAGAATTTTGCATTCATCTCCTTAATAAATCCACTTTGACTTTAATTGTGGGGAGCTGATACAGGGTTAAGCCTCAAACTGACCTGTGGGCAAAGTCACAAACAATTCCCAGCTTAGAGGGCACAGTCCTCTTAGCATAATTAGGCTTGACCTTGTAACACTCCCTAGATCTTATCTGGGAAGCTAATGGCTAAGGAAGTGCAGGAAGTATAACCATGGTGTAAACAAGTGAAACTCACAAGAACAAAAACAAGTGAGGAAGATCCACGGAGACTAAGGAAAGCTAGAGAGTTCTGAACGCTGTCTCCATGTAAAACATTCTTCGCCGACTCCGTCCACACCTTTGGGAACCCCTGGACCCACTGGGGCTGGACCCCAGCATTTAATATTAACACAATGCCCCCCCCCCCAAAACCTCTGAGTAAAGTTGATGTTCTAGAATGATGAGCCATGTGAACTGTGTAACTTCACATCTGTTTGGCTGAGTGGACTGCATGGTTGGTAGGTCACTTAAAAATAAAAGGCCAGCAGCATAGTGCAGGAGAAGGGTATGAACTCTGAAGTCTGGGTTTCTTCAAGGTCAGGCTCTGCTACATACTTCGTGGTGTAGGGCATTTTATCTCACCTTAATTTATGCATTTGTGAACTGTGGATAATATGGCCCATCTGTCAGGACTTTCATGGGAATAAACTGAGCTAATATGTAACAAGCACACTGCATAATGCCTGAAAAAGGTAGATTTTCAATGCATGCATACATGCTGATGTCTACAGAACATGAGCAATGCAGCTTCCCTCACAAAACAAGGCACATTAAAGATCAACAAATAATCCAATATTGATCATCACTATTTAACTCTATTTTATTTTACTAGGAATTGTTTAGACTGAGAGTACAAAATTATCCTACAATAAATGGTTTACCAATAATTCATGGATATAGGAGGACCCTTGAATGTCTTATTTTCCTTTTAACCACTTGATATTTCCCCTCTTTCTTAACCAAACCTATTTATTCCTTACACAAATAATATAGGAAAATGTTACAAAATAGTTCCTACATCAAAAATTCACATACAAATGTAGAATAAGACAAGCTTAGTTTCGTATTAAGCTCTGATTATGAGCTGAGCTACCAAAGCTCACAGTAACTCAGGTTCCTCATTAGTAAAAGCAGAGAAAAAAAATCTGTACATGCCCCGCAGGACTTGTATTGAGATTAAACAGGCTAATATGTAGAATAAAGTGGCTTGTAAGTATAAAAACAATAAGTATTTTGGCATAGTAGCACCATTTTAGTAAGCCTATTTTTGTGTGTTCTGTTTTCTTAATCCCCACCCAAGGATATTTTTCCACTAATTATTTTTTTAAGAGAGAGAGTGGAAGGGAGGGGGAGAGACACAGAGAAAGAGACATCCACATGAGAGAGACACATCACTTGGTTGCCTCCTGCACAGAGTCCCAACCAAGGCCAGGGATTGAGCCTATAAGACAGTACATGCCCTTGATTGGAGTCGAACTCAGGATCCTTCAATCCACTGAGTCAAACCTGCTAGGGCTATAAGCCTTTTTTTACTTATTATTAGTAGTAGTAGTAGTAGTAGTATGACTATAGGACTTTTAAAAAAAGTAGTCAATTTTATTTCCCTTAAACCACAAAATAGAGTTTTTGGTTGTACAAACATCAGTAGGTACAGTCTTGCCAAGAGGTCCCGGAGGGGGAAGGGGCAGGTAGTCAGTGGCCGGAACTCCTGAGAAGTCTCTAAGATGCTAACACCCAGGTTAAAAGACTTGGAGCAAGGGTGGTGTTACTGGACTTTTTAAACCTCAACTCCCATCTATTAAGCAGAGGTAATACTTCCTAGGATTGCTGTGAAAAGCAAAAGATATATTTTTGTAAAGCACTTGATATACTTTTTGGTACATAGTGAGTGCTCAATAAATGGGGGCTATTATGATCACCTTCATTCTTTAAAAGAAATAAACCTGATAAGAGTGAAAGGTTCCGGGTTTTTGGTTAACATCATTTTGACATTGAGCATGGATTCTAGGATGGGACCCTGACACCCAGTCTTGTGTCTTGTCCTCACCAGACGGTCTCCTCCAGATGTCAGGATCCAAGCTAAAGACAAGGGCTGATGGTCTTTCCCCTTTTCGGTTTTGTTGGGCAAATTATAATTTACTCATTCTATCGGCACAGTAAAATAGCACCCTGTGTTATGTAAGTGGCTATGTATGTTAAGCTCACAGAATGGCATTTAAAATACTTACTTATAAATATTCAGTTTAATAGCACTGTGGCAATTCACTGCTTTGGTACATGAGTGCAGCTTCATTCATTATTTTTAACCATATGGACATGATTTCATTCAGTCTAGTTCTACTGTGTTATTCTATTTGGTTTTTAAAAGAGCTTTAATTTCCTGACTTTTTTTTTTAATTTTCCATATAACTATTTCATTAAACTATAAAACAGGAAGTAACAAAGTAAAAACAAGCCCCAGAAAATTAACTCTATAAGCCAACTGTTGCCATTCTGGAAGCAAATTTTTCTACGGTTAGGTAATTACATTAAAATTTTCCACATTAACATCCATGATGGTTTTATATTTTAAAGTTGAAATATGACTCTTTCGATCTAACTTCATGATTTATTCTTCATTATATACCACATTCAAATGTCTGATGAAACAAGTTAGACATATGAAAGATGACATTTCATATACTAAGTAAAATCAATCTAATTCTTAACTTTTTAACAACTAAAAACACGTTTCTTTATGAAAATACAACCCCTATAGAGTGAAGGGGGGAAAGCTGATTTTTCAATTCAAAGACAACAAGCACAAAGCTAAATTAGCCAAACCCTGTCCAAGCAACGGAGAATGTTTTTAAAAATTACCACATGTATTGGCAGGATCGCTACTTTTTTTTTCTATATATAAAGAAATCACTAGGAGGTAAAGATGTGTAGGTTACTGGAACACAGAAGAGGGCAAGGTTGGAAAGAAAGAGAGCAGAAACAACAGTATGCTTTAACTTTCAGAAAACTAGTGTTAGCCCTAACTGGTTTGGCTCAGTGGATACAGCCTCGGCCTGCAGACTGAAGGGTCCCAGTTTCAATTCCTGTCATGGGCATGTACCTTGGTTGCGGGTACATCCCCAGTAGGAGGTGTGCAGGAGGCAGCTGATCGATGTTTCTAAGTCTCTATCCCTCATCCCTTCCTCTCTGTAAAAAATCAATAAAATATATTTAAAAAAAAAATACCAGTTTTAATATTGTTAACTAGTCTTTCTGTATTTAAATACCTTATAAAACAGATTTCCTTTATATAATTCACGCAGTAAAAATATTTATATTTCATGTTCTATTGTTTTAGTTTTGTATGTTCTACCACATAAACTCAAAGAACACTGATGACTAAACATTTTTTTAAATGCCAAGGTTAAGAATATGAATTACAGTCTACGGGCAAAGGATACACATCTGGTAGAAATATCAGGGATAGGTGAAGGGCGTGAGATAGACTGTGGATGGAGCATCTGAAAAGCTACCACAGGAGGAAAATGAAAACTCGGCTTCATTAAGGTGTTCGTGGGAAAATGGAAAGACATGAAAAAATACTAGGGTCACTGTGTAAGTCATAATGTGAGAACACATCGGTAAGAAATGAGTAAGTCAAGGGAAACCCAAAGGCTTCCCACCGGACAGCAGAGTGGAAGCATGGCGGGGCTGATGACTAACAAGAACACAGGCCTGGAGGGCAGCTGCCGGAGGTGCAAGAGGATGAAAACTCTGGGCACAGCGCAGCTGATGGAATCACCCAGGCACGGTGGTACTATTCTCACCCTTTCTCTAGAAGGGAACAGGTGCACTTTGCGTCTGCTTTCCTGCATGCTGCACATCACAGTAAGACCCAGGAAGGGAAGTTTGTTTTCCCTGTGAACTCTCTCACCATGACGATCAAGTGCAGGTTCACACATTCAGGCCAGCAGGCCAGGAATTTCACCTTTGAAGGAAAACAAGATTAAGTTCTGTGTCCATAATAGAAGCCACTAACCAACTTCGGGCAGGTTACCACAGACAACGGCTAACTCAGGCAAGACTGCCTTGGCAGGACGCATGAAAGTCTACAAGAAACAGTTCAACAGTCACTGCTGTTTGAGAAAAGCGCCACCGTTAGGTCCTTGTGCTATAGTTCTTCCTACAGACACCCATCTGGGATAATGAAATCGCCAAGAGGTGTGGAGCCAGCCTGTGCCAACTGCATGTCTGTCCCATGGCTGGGTCAGAAATTAATCATTGCTAAGATATGTGTTTCTGTAAGGAAATCACAGCCTGGTTCAATTATGCTGATAGTCAGTGGCATAATTTTCTGAAATCCTTGTCTTCCCTGTGTCAGTATCTGAGGTGCTGCTGGATGGGACAGTCACCCCATTCATTCAGGTCAACTCGACAAGTGACAGTAGGCCTGAATCCAAAACCAAGTGCGTACTTTCCTGCCTTTGCTACTACATTGTCTGAACTGAATCCTACAGCCTTGATACTAGGCAAACCAGGGCATTTAAACTCTGTACCAATCCAATATAATAAAAGCCCAGTGACCATAACGGCATAATGACCAGAATGACTGCTTGACCAGTCGCTAAGAGGTGCACTGACCACCTCTCAGTCCTTCCCCGCCCTGGCCTGCAGGCTCCGATTGCTGGATGGCGAACGAGGAACCAGAGTGGGTGGTGGTTGGGCGGGACTGGGGATTGGCAAGTGGGAAGAAGATGGCCCTGATCTCAGGCTAGGCCTAAGGACCCTACCTGCACACAATTTCGTGCACTGGGCCTCTAGTTTATTTATAAAATTCTACAGGTTTAGCATTTGCTCTATCATTACCTTCCAGTTTCTCAAGTATCTGTGTGAGTTTCTATGTCCATGACCTGGTGGTGTTTTTGTAGGAGCAACTGATGTAAGGGGGAGCGGCTCTCTCCAAGTGGACACTGGTGCTTTAAAAAGTTGCATTTAATGACTGTTTCTTCCACGTGTAAAGTGTCTGTTGCAATAGGACTTATTATAGAAGCCAATTTTAGTTGCATGTGTGTGTCTTTCCTCTTTCTCAGCTAGGAGTGTCTACATAATGTCTATAAAAATAACTCCTGCAAATTACTAAAAAAAGAAAAAAGTAAGTTCTGGTGAAAGTTATGTCAGGCAGCAAGTCTAAAGTGAATCTTGGGCACATGTGAAAAATATTCATTAAAATAACTTTTCAGGAATATATTAATTAATCAGTAATTTATGCGATGAAGTCGTATTTTCACAAGACTATAGTTCAGATTACTTTGTTTTTAATCCTTAAACAGCAGTTTTCATTGTGTCAATCTCTATGCACAATCTACCAGACAGACTGATACTTAAATGAAACTAAATCTACTTTTAGGTGACAATCCTACAACAACCTTCCCTTGTGCATTCAAAGGTATCTCTTAAGAGTGTTTATAATAGAGTGGTGAAGGCCTGGGAGGGGCGGGTGTGGGATGAAGGAGGTCAATGGAAAAACACACACACAAAGAGGATATCTGTAATACTTTC
>NW_006291011.1:630430-666833 GCF_000327345.1 Myotis davidii
ATTTCTTAACAAATCCAAATGGAAACAACGTCATATTAACGTATCATAGAATCACAGAATCTCAAACATCAGCATGCCAAATTTATAGTTTTTTTCTCTAATTCTCACCTGAGGACATGTTTAGTTTTTTATTGATTCGAGAAAGAGGAGGAGTGGGGAGAGAAAGAGAAACATCAATGTGAGAGAGAAATATCTATCAGTTGCCTCCTGCGCACCCTCAACTGGAGACTGGACCTGGGAAGTCGGCATGTGCCTTGATCTGGAATTGATCCCACCAACCCTATTCTCCAACCAACTGAACCACACTGGCCAGCACATTATGCCATATTTTTTTTACACAAAGCTTGAAATTTCTGCTTCTCCAGCACCCCCAGAAAATTTCAGGAAGGTGAGATCATTCCTGAGAATTCTTCAGACCAAACCAAAAATCTGCCACTCTCTAATCCTCATGGGGCTGTCCCAGCTAAGACATAATGATTCTAATCCCTCTTCTACATGACAGTCCACAGAGGCAACCTCCAGCTTCATAACTGGTTTAGTTATTTTTCTTAAGCCCCCGAGGGACCAAAACAATTATGTTTCCATATTCTCAGCCCAACTGTCTTTTCTGCAAGAACTTTCTTAAATGAATAAATTTAGTCTATCTTCTCAGAAACAGTTCCTATTCAAAGAAGAATAAATATAGTTATTCCTGCATATTTTTTTCTCTAAAACATAGTAAAATCGAAGCCCTTCACAGTTCGGTAAATTTGGAATTCAATTAGCTAGAATATGAAAATCTGTTGTTTAGTTTTTTGATACTGCATTATTAGCTGCAATATACTTCCTTTTAGACATAAAGATGACATGATTAATCCATTATTAGTAAATGCAATTTAAGTTACGTTTCCAGAAGTAGAAATGGTATTGTACTGAGATAGCCACAACCTTTGTCCTGCCTTGCATCCACTATTAATCTGTGTGGTGTCTTATCACACTGAATGCAGGCAGGAAGTCTCTATGAACAAAATTATACCCAGTCATAAAATGATCAAAGCTCTAAACTCCTTAGTCTCATATCATAACAACTGCATGAACTGGTCGCCCTATTTGACCTCAGCTGGGAATATGTGTTGAGTGACACATTATTTTGTTGCTCTGTGAAATGACCATGAAAGTGCCATGAGAATTGATTCGGAGTTACAAAAATTTTATCACATAGGTGAATTCATAAATATGAAATCCATCAATAAGGAGGATCAAGTCTAATAGAGAAGGTAATCACTTAAGTACTTTTTTTAGTAGCAAGTCAACTCCATTTCTTGTTTTTATAGTCCCTACAATGTAGAATTCTACAACTTTCTCATATCCTTACAAAGGGAACTGCTGCAAAGAGTTCATGCAAGAAAAAGTGTGTCAAATCTCCTTCCATCACCATCTATCCCCCTTTACCATCTGCATACTCCCCCACCCCCTTTTCCTCTGGTAATCACTATACTATTATCTATGTCTATGAGTTTTTACTTTTTCAGGTTTGTATGTGGGTTTTTTTTTTTTTTTTGCTTAATCCCTTGACCTTTTTCACCCAAGCCCCAAACCACTCCCTTCTGACAGCTGTCAGTCTATTCTCTGTACCTATAAGTCTGTTTCTATATTGTTAGTTTATTTTGTTCATTAGATTCCACATATAAGAGATCATATGGTGCTTGTGGGGTAGTGAACACACAATGTAATATACAGATGATGTATTGTAGAGTTGCACGCTTGAAACCTATATAATTTTATTAATTGATGTCACCCCAATAAATTCAATAAAACATTTTTTTAAAAAAGAGGAGGGACAAGTGTCCAGGAACCTTTGGGTCACGCATATCTAGGATGTCACTACATGCATCGAATCACTCATAGAGACAAGTATTCTGCCTGTCTGTTGGCCAAAGTGCAAAACAGCTACACAATATTCAGTTCTGAGAAGTACTCATACTTCACAAGAATCCACACAGGACAGGCAACTCCTCTCAAAAACAAACAAACAACAATAACAACAACAAAACCAAAAACCTCTTACTTCCCTGCTTTCTGAACTAAACCAGCATGAGCCACTTTATAGGAAAGGAATATCTATTCTTTGGACTTCTTTGGTCCTCCTTTTGTTTGGCCTGCTAATTCTTTCTCCCTCTGGGGGAAGAGAAAGACTTTTTCTGTAGCTGCCTCTTTCATTGCCAGTCGGCTTTGATAATGTTCTGGAGAATGACATTTTAGACCACTCTACCTCAGCTTAGCCACTGAAGCTGAGCACAGCTGAAGAAAGCACTCAATTAGTAACTCCAACTTCAAAGGCTATATTATTCTCTCCTCAATACACACGTGTAACTCCCATTAGCATTAATGGGAGCTGTGGGAGCTCACAGCTCAGAGAATATACCTCCGAGTCTGTTTGCTTGATGAGCATGCAATTAAACCTTATGGCCCAAATTTTTCTAGGAGGGCAAAGTAAGTACACTGAGTACTCATGCAAAAGCAAGTGTGCTCACTTTGGGAAAGTAAGCTGTCACCGCTATTTAAACACGGAGAAAGCTATCCAAATTAGGCCTACTTTCATTTCATTGATCCTCCTAGATGTAGACAATGGCCTTGCATGGTATTCTGGGAAAAGTGTCACTCCTCTGTTTTAAAAGTTCAGTTATATGTTTTTATAAGCATTAGTCCACAGCACTTAAAAAACTAGCCTCAGGGGTAACAATGTCTAATTAAACTGAAACCACCTTAAGTGAATTTCCAACACACAAAATCCGTGGCATCTACATACACTCAGTGGCTTTTCCTTTCTTCTATGCAATCGTTGTATTATAACTTAAAGTTAGAAAAAACTGAGCTGGCGTTGTAAAAAATCAATTTGAAAGGAAAATGCTCTCCTCAAATAATAAATTGGTTCTTATTGGGAAATAATTTTTGTTCATTGACCTCATTCTAGAGATTATCCAATAGTTTTCAACATGGAATCAATACATGATAGAGACTAAAATATCAATATATGTTAGCTAGTCTGTGCCACAGTCATGACCAATCCTCTACAGGGAAAATAACCTTGACTGATTTTGTACCATTTAAAACAATTAATTTTCTGCTGTTCACACAATTTTCACAAACTTAAAAGAAAAATTTATGAAGAATAATCTTGTTTAAAAAAAGATTTAATCAAATTCAAAGCTAATGATCTAATATTGATGCATCATATAATTCTCTCTGCCATCAAACATCACATTTGGACTTTCTAATTACGCGAGAAATGAAGGTTATCTGAGGTACTGGACCATAAATACAAATCAATCGAATTGCAATGGGCCAATGAACTTGTCAAAAAGACAATAGTGTCCTCCCCACCAAGCTTATAGGAGTGCTGAGATGTCAGGAGACTTTGCAAATTTTAACCTGTCAGATGAGCTAGTCCACTTCTAAAATTTCAGCAAATATGTGGTCTATGTCAGTTTTATACTTAATATTTAACACCTTGCCTCCTAAGTTTGATAGTAATCATCTCTTCATGGACTTTTAACGCTAGCTATTAAAGAATGAAGTATCTCAAAGCTGAACACAGTGGGCCTTCAGATTCTGCAAAAGACTGAATAAAGAATGATAAACATGGATAGATACTAAACGATGACCTATGGTTAATGAATACTGAGTAAATAATGATGGCAAATGTGAAAAGGAATTCACCATTTCTTAGCATAAAAGATTGTGGATTGTTTGTATCATACTCACAATCTGATTTGTATAACATCTCTAATAGAAATACCCTAACATTCAAGGTATATCTTCTACACAGAGCCAGTTGAAACATAACGACTGTTGTTGTTATTACAGAGGGTAGGCAGTTTCTTTCTTAGATTTCTTTTATCTCTGAATGACTGTGGTTAAGCACACTTATAATTTAGGTGTACTGCTAATCTTGCTGGAATGATTAGTCCTCCTGAGACAACCTTTCCAAGCAAATCTGAAACTCACCCAAAACTTCAGCTGGTACAGACACAGCTCCTTCCTCATTTAGAAATGAAATAGTTGGTAATGATCTAACTTGGGACTTTCAGGATATAAAATCACATTTATTCAAACATCCACATTAGCACTACCATACTCCACTTTCCAAAACTTTTAATCTAAAATATTAGTTTTAAAAATCCTTTTTCTAAATGGTCCCTTTTTAATAAAAGAAATACACATATTTCCAGGTGAAAATTCATTAAATTTATGTGAGACATGAAATGTAGAGTAAATTGATGGCTACTAATGACAATTATCCAAAATATTTGTGGAAAGAAGACAGAGATGAAAGAAGAGGAAGAGAAGGAAGATGTCTGCCCAGTGTCTCTGACAGAGACTAGTGTATGGAGCACCCATCTATGATCTTAGAGGATGCTGAAATTTGTATATTTCTCAATAGTAGAAGGAACTGCGATATCATTTTGGATACATGTCTGATGACTGCTTATCAAGTGGATATGCAACACCTAATATAAAGGTCATTTATGTCTATTCCTAATTTCCAGGGTGTTGTACACCTTGGACATGTCACGTAAGCAATACCAACTTGTAAAATTGACTCACATGTTATTTCAACAAATATTTTAATGCCTGCTCCATAGCATCCTGGTGAACTCAAATCCAAACCTTTCCCGCTTGGGATAAGCAATATTTAAAAGAACAGCAACAAAAAAACACCACCAACAACAACAAAAACTAATTCTTTTGTTTTTTAATCTTATCCTTTTAATTATAAAAATCCAAACCATTTAAATTACAAACATAGAGTCCTTGAAACATTGAAATAATAAAACTCTAAGTGAATAAACTTGCATAAAATAGGCATTTCTATATGTATATCTCTATGTATGCATAAAAGGATGAATTAATTCCTTCTCTGGCAATTTTGCAAAATTCATCATTAAAAGGTACATCTGATAGGGCAATTTCAGCACAGAGCATACTCAATAAAAAAATAACTAATTAGAGAGCTAAAGGTGTACCTTCTCTGTGTCTTCCTGATTTTTTTTTTTAATACTAGCTTTGAAATTGGTAGGCTGTCCCACTTAAAGCCCTAGATTTTAAATTGCCATTTCTTTTACACCCAATTAAGTTGTCAGTGTAATGAAGAATTGTCCAACTGAGTAGAACTGTGAGGATCTTCTCACTGCTGATGTCTGAAGTCTTAATTTGCAGATGCTTTTTCCTAAATTAAGAATTTTAAGTCACCTCCTCAACAATAACTCCTGTAATGTTTCTACCAACTTCAACTCAAGATAGTCAATGAATAAAAGTTGCTTCAAAAGTGGCCCTTGTGCGGTACATACAATAAAGGGAATATTTTCCTATAACAATATGGTATTTGTCCTTTGAAAAGGAAATTGCCATGCCCCTGGTTCTTTGAAGGAGTTGTTTGTTTTTTTAAATTTGTTTGTTTTTTTTAAAAAGACCACAAATATGACGGGCTTAGCAATTTCCAAGTAGCTCAGCAATTCTCGTAACTCATAATATTCAAAAAGAACAAACAAAACTGACTCTGAACTGTTCGTTTGTATAAAAATGTTGTATGAGAACACATGAATGGTGACCAATGCTTCCTTGAATAATTCTTAATGAAGGAGAACTGCTTTCTTGTTAGATTATCAGATTGTTGTCAGGGAGGGATTTTAGTACTCTCCATCTACCAGAGAAAGGTACGGGCTAACAAATACTAACACAACTCATTTCCAACATGTCCACAATGACCAGAATTGACCGATTAACTTCCTGAGGTTGCTCCAGATAAACATTTAGGAAGCACTTTTTTAATCGGCATTTTGGGGGTCACTAAGTTTTTCTTAAAGTGGGCAGTAAGTCAGCCATAATACTCAATGTCAGTTTATAACAGGCATGGCAATACCCGGAAAAGGATATCTACCGTAAGATATAAGGATATGCATAAAATCCGAGAGCAAATGAAAGGCTCTTTAGAGCACAGGGAGCTAACCCTAGTTGTTGGACCTTAGGAAGTAGCGTATCTAAGGATGTTGCTGATTTGCTGTATATACTAATGACTTTTCTTTAGGGATAAAAACACCTAAACTCTCATTTTTTAATAAACAAACACTTTATTATGAAAATTAATTTTTGCTCAGTCTGTGTGGCCCCGCTGTTGAGCGTCAACCCAGGAATCAAGAGGTCACCGCGTTCAATTCCCCATCAGGATACATGCCTGGGTGTGAGCTTGATCTCCAGTAGGGGCCCTGCAGGAGGCAGCCAATCTATGATGTTTCTCTCTTATCGATATTTCTATCTCGCCTTTCCTCTCTCTCTCCAAAACAATAATGAAAACATATTTATTTAAAAAAAAAAAAGAAAATCAATTTTGCCTAATAAAGTCTTCTGAGGGACAAGATCTTTTAAGGTATTTTACTAGTCCACTTTAAAATCATTTCATATATAGGGTCGCTATGTCATCCTGGGCAAAAAGTCATAAAAAACAGTGACTGCATTAATAAAAACTCCTTTCATTGTTAGTTGGGAGAGGAATAAATGGAGATATTAATTTAAAGGTTAAGTTTTTTCAACTACATCATGTTTTCTTAAAATCCAAGCAAAGTATATCCAAAATCTTCCTGTGAATGAAATATAATTTTCTTTCAGAACATTTATACTCATCAGGGAAAAAAAGGTGAGGTTAATATGTCAAATCTTACGTTTCAACAAACCTTACTGTCACATTGATGGAATGCTCAAGGAGACACTAGTTCTCACGCAAGTGTAAGCTAAATACTGCGAGTGCACTTCTAAAAATAAACTTCATTATCCCTATACATTACATATATAACTGTAATGTCACTTTAACCAAAATTATGGTTTCTTGTCGAACAGAGACAAGAGCTTCATTGAAGAAAGGCGGTGGTAATGTTTTTTCCACCTTTGTCTTCCCAATGCTTAGTACAATCCCTGGCATAGAGAGAACGATATTACCAAATAAATAAGTTCATGAATTAATACGAATTACTTTTCCTGTACTGTGTGCTTAATCTAGATGTGGAAACAACATCTGCTGTTAATTCTGATTTTTAAAAATAAAATTTTAAATGAAGTACTTCTGGAAGAAAACATTATTAGTTCAATTTGACATTTGTTCACTCACTTACTGAAAATTTATAACATGTCAAAATACTGCCTGGGTGTTCAATCTTGATCAAAACACAGCCCTGATCTCATGAAATTTCTAGTCTAAGCAGGGACATCATCCTGGGATGAAAGGACAGCTATGTCTCATTTTTCCTTAGTATGTTCCCTAATCACTTAAGACAGGATGACATTCAAATTTCAAGTGCTTTGCAGAGCCCACAGTGGCCCAATGGGGGCTTACACATCTGGATAACAAAATTATTTAGTGGACAAGGAAGACTCACTTAATAGCTATAATAGCATTTTTTTTTTCCCTAGCCAGAGAAAGATGGTCCTGAGTCCCAGGAAATTCTGCATTGCAAATGTGACAGTGCCCTTTAATCAAAATAACTTAAAACTACCTATTGATAATTATAATAGCACTGGTGGTAATAATGCACGTGATGATAATGATAACCACCACCACTACTGAGATGTACTAAGAGCCCTGCACTTTGCTAAAATGTGTTGTGGATCAGCTCCTGCAATCATCTTCTCAATGGAGATGTATAAAGAAACTGAAGCTTTCAGAGGTTAAGAAAGAGACACAGATCAAATGGCATGGTCAGGATTTGAACTTAGATCTGTTTGTTTGCAGACTGAACTCATAACCACGCGTTCTATCACTCCTACATCAAAGGTGGTAGCATAAACAACCCCAAAGACAAAAACAAACAAGCAAAATCCCTTTCCTATCCCCTCTTTAAATGTGGAACTGATACATGAGATTGTCCTGCTTCTTCTAAAACAGTGGTTCTCAACCTTCCTAATGCCGTGACCCTTTAATACAGTTCCTCGTGTTGTGGTGACCCCCAATTTCATTGTTACAAATTGAACATAATTAAAGCACAGTGATTAATCACAAAAACAATATGTAATTATATATGTGTTTTCCCATGGTCTTAGGCAACACCTGTGAAAGGGTCATTCGACTCCCAAAGGGGTCGCGACCCACAGGTTGAGAACCGCTGTTCTAAAAGTATATAACTAATGATGCTGCATTTCATAGGCATTAAATACACAATGGCAGGTTTTACCTATTCCATGATCTAGGATAGTCCAGATATAATAGAACAGAAACCATATTTTAAGTGTGACCATAGTCCAAGCTAGTGACTACCTTGTCCTAATATACAAGCATCCTCAAAGTATTGAAATGTGTGTTAAAATGACGTTCAGCACAAATCTAAGGGGGGGGGGGAGAAATTCTTGATATTGCGTATTAGAGAACATTGTGACAATAAAGGATCTTCAATCCTTTCAAATAATTTGGTAATAAATGTACATTTTCAAACTTCCATGTCAACTTATTTTCACATGAAAAGCTGATTTTCAGTTCTTTGGATTAAGCAATGTTTTATAAGCCACAGAAAATTTCTTTTCCGGGATTTTTGATGCTCCCCTCCTATCACCATGGCCATGATGGGCTCATTTAATGAACTTGTACTGAATTACTATGAGCCAGGGACTGTTCTCTATCTGGGGATTCATCAGGGGCCAAGTGGGACAAGCTCAGCCTCAAAAGGATGATGAAGGAAAAAAAGGAAACATTGCATTTTTTAGCAACTTTTGTGTTCTAGTCATGGCGCCACATGCTTCATACATGTGTGTCATCAATTTCGGAAAACAATCCTAAACGGTAGCTAGGTTATCCTCCACTCTAAAGATGAGGAGCTTCAACTTCAGACTTAAGTAACATGCCTAATCCCACATGGGACAGAAGCACTGGACTGTTAATATGAACCCTTGTCTATCTACTCATGGGTGAGGAATTCTTGGCATTAAACAAATATACAAACAAACAAGAAGTGTGCATTCCAACCTAGAAGGGTAAAAAATATCTGAAAGCTATTAATATTGATTTGCTAGTATCACTCTTTTAAACAGTTCTTTTGGTGTTACATTAAAAAAACACACAAACATACAAACAAAAACAGAGGCTCTCATCTGGGGGGACCTAAACATTAGGACCAGGAAACCTGAGATCAAATGTATCGGTTAATAAACATGCCTATCATCAGGCATATCAGAAAAAAAATAAGAGGCATAAAATTGTATCCAAAATCTATTAGTTAGAATGAAAATCCATGGTGTAAGGGCAAAATGATATATATTTAATGCAAATTAAGACCCAAGCTCATTTTGAAACATCACAGATAAGATAGTCTTTAAATTTTTCTGCTATCTTTAACAAAATATATTAAGAACACTAGGGTGTGTATCATCATATTTGTGTTTAATGTAGCAGTAATTCACAAGTCATTGTTTTGTTAATAAGATGAAATAAGTTGCTTGATCTTCTAAGGAGATATGTAATTAGGATTTTGATAATTAAATCCTAGATGAGGCATTTGGTATGCCTATGCCCTAAATCCCAATAAATTATGCATGCACAACTTTTAAAACTGTATTCTAATTAGTAGCTTAAAATAAACTAATTTTGGAAGTCAGGAAATTGAATTTTTAAGAATTGTTTAAATTTTATCAATGAAAGCTACCCCCATATCCAGAGGTTATTATTATAACTATTTTATTAAGAATCACCTAAGGACATTTTTCCTTTGCTTTTAAAAGAAAGTACAAGGGAGGGAGCAGGAGAAAGAATGAGAGAGAGAGAGAGACACCAATGTGAGAGAGACACATGAACTGGTTGCCTCCTGAAGGAGCCCCAACCAGGGCCCAGGGCTCAGTATGAAACCTGCAACCTAGGTACCTGCCCTTGACCAGGAAAGGAACCTGAGACCCTTAGGTGTGTGAGCAAATGCTCTAACCATTGAGCCCACTGGCCAGTTGTCAAATATATAAACATTAATTATGTATAAAGGACTGTGAATAGTGCTAGTATGCTATATCACTTTAAGAACTGCAGTAAACCTCTTTGCAAATTTCAATTCTTACAGAAATGTTCTATGTTAACTTGGTTACATGATTCCTATCTTGTGTACTTTAATATCTTTAGCCAATAAAGTATGTAATTTTCTTCTACTATGACTCATAACTTCTCTATTCTGAGCTACCATGGTTTATACCTACCTGTGATGGTTAATTTCATTTGTCAACTTGACTGGGCAACCAGGTACCCAGGCATTTGGTCAAACATTTTTCTGAGTGTTTCTGTGAGGATGATTTTGGATGGGATTAACATTTAAATAAACAGGCTGAGTAAAGCAGATTCCCTTCCTTAATGTGAGTGGGCCTCATCCAATTAGTTGAAGACATTCATAGAACAAAGAGTATGGCCCTACCCCAAGTAAGAGAATTCCTCCTGCTTAACCACCTTCAAATTGAGACATTAGTTTATTCCTGCCTTGACTCAAATGGAAACATTGGCTCTTCCCTGGTCTCAAGTGTACCAGCCTTTAAGCCCATTCCTTATTATATATGTACTAGAGGCCCGCTGCATGAAGAGATTCATACAATAGGCCTTCCTTTTCCCTGGCTGCCGGCACTGGTTTCCTCCGGCACCTGGGAAACAGGCCTTCGCTCTGGCCGGAGCCTTCAGTCTTCGCTGCTCCTGCTCCACCACTTCGCGCCTATATATGCAAACTAGCTGCCATCTTTGCTGGGTTAATTTGCATACTCCCCTGATTGGCTGGTGAGTGTAGCAGAGGGTTGGTCAATTTACATGTTTGCATATTATTAGGTAAGATATCTCCATCCTCTTTTTGATTGCATGCCATTTCTCTGGGGAACCCTGACTAATATACCACCCACACCCACTACCAAATATTTATCCATTTCTGACCTACCTACCTATGTTCATGAAGGTCTATCCGTGATATTCCTCCCCACTAGCTCTACCTGATAAAAGCCTAGACATTCTTCAAGTCTCAACTCAGAGGTCTCTTCCCTCCCATGATGCACTATCAAAGTAGGATTTTTCCACATGGTATGCAACCGTCACATGTTAGCACTACTTTCACATCATGCCTGTCTTCGGCTGGGCAGCTGGTGGAACATTGTCCTTCCAGGGCAATGCCTTATAGAGATGTCCCACCCCCTTTCTGAAGCTTTGCCTCAGGTCACCTCACCTTTATGAGAGGCCTACCTTGTTACCTGTTTTGTGATCTGAAAGATCCACGGATGAGTTCTGCATTTATGAAAAGGTGAAGAGCTAAAACAGTGTTCAGCGATTTTTTTTTTGCAGGGAGCCTACAGAGGTAGTGCGAGTGCCGCGAAGCTCCTTCCCTGGGAGCGACACTCAGCCTCTTAGCATCACCCTGCTGTCGCTCTATGTCGGGGAGCATCTGTGCTGCATCTCGAGTTACTGTGTGCATCCCTTAGTGAGATGTGTCTAAGGTAACCGCTTCGTCCCTGTCTGCCATTTCAGCTTACGAAAGGCACAGGAAAGCTCTACTTCTGGATAGCGAGGGAAACCTGTACAGCAAAAGTAACTTTTTAAACTTTAAAGCAGGGGTCCTCAAACTAAGGCCCGCGGGCCACATGCGGCCCGCCGAAAACATTTATCCGTCCCATCAGGTGTTTTTGCCACCGCTGCCTGTTGCTGAATTTGTTCATAGTTTTTTTTTGTTTTTTTTAACTATAGTCAGGCCCTACAACGGTCTGAGGGACAGTGAACTGGCCCCCTGTTTAAAAAGTTTGAGGACCCCTGCTTAAAGTTTAAAGAGCCAGAATACCTATCACCACATTATTTCTAACTGGGTGAAACCCCCCAAAAAATCTTCACTGTAGCACCAAGAAAAAAATCACTTCAAATTCTGTGGTCCATCATTTCTTACATCAAAAATAGATTAGACTAGGTGATTATCAAATCCCCTCCCAGCTCAACATTTCTGCAGCTCTATTAACAAGTCAATCAGCAGTAAACACGCAATGACTCGATATTCATTTTTAAATGGATAACAATATCACAATATGAAGCCAAAAGAATATTGGTCTCACTTGTTTGCAACTTACAAGTGCACTCATCCTCTCTGAGCCCTTTTAAGACATAATCGCAGACTGAAAAAACAACAAAAAAACAAGTAATGATGATTCAAAGCAAGCAGCCTGCATCACCAACACAATGGTCCTTAAAAGACGGATCACAAAGAACCATGAATAGCCTCAGCTTAAGGTGCCATTTTCCCCAAATATTATTGACGTCTCTCCTAAGTAGGGTCTCAGTACCTGGTCCCCGTGGACTCCTGTCCTTGTGCACACTGACTCACCAAGAATAGTGCTCTGTAAGGACTAAATATTAAGTTTCTCTTTACTTATATGGTGCTGTCCACCACCACCCCTTTTTAGCATGGAAACATCAGTGCACAGGAAGGTTTTATCAGGTTAGTATCAGTGCATTCCTAGTATTCAACTATTTTATAAGCCTTTGCAAGCAATCTTCGTTCGATATTGCCAGCAAGTTCCCCTGTCTTGGCCACCCTTCCTTTTGTTTCAGTCTTTCATAGAAATCCTTTTGTGCGACAGTCAGGCAGCTGGGCTTTGTTCTTTAATGTTCCTAGCCTGGATCCCCAGCCGAGACCACTTTAGAACATACACGGCAAAGTACCATTTTCACAGCGGGGACAACTGTGTTCATCTTCAGAAAGAGGCATTAATAAAATGAGACCGTAATGAACATGCTAATTCTGATCACAGGGTACTGCAAAATGACAGGAGAGTCTACTGCCTTCCCCCTGAAAAATGGCAAAAGTTTATTTCAACAACTTCCATAATGGCTTACATTTTTTTTTTTGAAACTGACATATTATGCAAACATCTCTTTCCATTTCCCAATGAGATGCCTTCTCTGTCTCATCCAACGTCTCACTCTCTGTTTTACTATCTCTCAGTAACAGCCCCCTTCCGGGAGCATATTTTTTCCATCTTATAAGAACTGACTTGCTGAAATAGGCATGTCACTGAATCTTAGAAAGCTAGAGAGAAGTGATCTGAGGACTCACCAACCCAATCCCTTCTCTGTGTATGAGAGAAAAAACCCAAAAATCAAGATAGTTAACAGAGTTGCTCAAATGCACAGCTACTTTGAGGCAGAGCTAGAGTTGAAACTCAGATTACTTGAGATTTAGACTTGAGGACTTTTGTATATTGTTTTATGTCTTGATGATGGTCATTCATAAAATATAATGCATTTATATGGAGTAGATACTAAATATAAGTATTGTTTCATAAAATATATCTGTAAAACTAGGTAACTTAATTTGTCTCATTTTTGGTCACCTAACTTTTTTAGACAATAATTTTATTTTGTATGTGTTCTATGGACAAACTGGTTTCCTATGAGTATATAAGAGAAACAATGTTACATACAGGATGGGGCAAACGTAGATTTACAGTTGTGTGTGTGGCAAATAATACAATAATTAATAAATTATACATAAGAATAAACTGTGTTTTGTATACTCACAACTGTAAACCTACATTTGCCCCACCCCTTATTAATCCTACTTTATGTTACTGCTGGTGGTATTCTGGGGGGCAGTGCTATTTGGGAATGGGCAAGTCTTGGGGGGAAAAATCCACTAAACTTAAAAAAATAACATTTTACATGCTGTTTGGGATGACAACAAAGTGCAAATTTCTACATAAAAATATAAATTCAAGAACATGACATTTAGTCAGATAATTAGAGGCACACTTGATTAATTTTTCTGTAACTTCTCTCATAGAACGGGAATTATGTAGCCAGAAGGAAGGATTCTTGATATCCTTCCGCTTGCCTGAAAGAGGCATGACTGCCTTACTAAGTCTTTGGATGGTGCTATTTCCTTTCCCATGCCCAGTAGCTGATAACATAACAGAGGGGACATTTACATCCTGATATCTTTGGTCAGAAAGAAATAGTGACCAATGAACCAAAGATTCAGAAAGAACCAATTCCCCTCTGGCTTATGATCCCCTCTTCTTTAAACACCCTCCCTGGTCCTACTCTTACCCCTCACTGGAAATCTAATATCCAATCCAGACTCCTTAGTAGAATTCTACTATTAGTTAGGCTCTGCCCTTAATACCTTCTGTGTGATATCTGAGGCCTCCAGTTAAAGTTCTGCTGAGGAGGGAATACACGTGGTATGATGGATATGCTCTGCCTCCTAAACCACAGAACTAGAGAGCTGGGATTTGCTTATGTTTTCACAGCCACACAAAAAACTTGAAAAATGACCTAGAGGCTGTAACTACCACATTTAACTCCCCCTTCCTCCAAGACTTCTTCTAGGAACTCGAGTCTACAGTGTATAAGTGGTAATTGCCCGAATAGCTCATTCCAGGGCGTGCTCAGCCCAAGCCTGTAGTTATCCTTCCTTATGAAAACAGTTTTTCAGAGCGAGGGCCATCGGAAACGAACTACAGAGGGAAACTTTCCCCTGAAATACTACCTTCAATGCACATGGGTGGTCAGGGTATTCTTTCAACGTCTTCTGCATTAGCCACACAGGTTAGATGTCTAAATCTGCAATTAATTAGGGTCTCTGGTAGCCTATGTGAGATAAATGAGTGCTCTCCATCCAGCCCAATTAGACAAAACCCATCAGGACGGTTGGCACATTTTTGGCATGATCAGCTAAGTGAGGAAAAACGTAAATGACCCATGTGGACCAAATGAGCATCTGATTAGGCCTCCGGATGACAAAGTATAAAGCAGTTTCCACCCACGGCAAAGCAAGGGTACCTGTGAGAGAAAACTAACTTCAAATGGGCACAAAGTGTGATGTGAAACCCTTCACTCTTGTTAAGGACATTCATGTTCTAGGAATGTTAGTTTACCATTAGAATACTTTTAAAAGATGATCATGAATAGAATTATCAATAGTTATTTAAAAATGTTTAAGTGAAGAAGTAACTCTAAGAAACAAAGCTAATTTCTGAACCCATTTATTTCATCCTATAAGGATATATGAAAGTATTCTATTTTTAAGGTTATGTTGAGACTACTTTTCCATTATCCAAAATACCTTTGAGTTTTTCTCATGAAACATTTCCAAAATTGCTAAACTTAGTCTTTAAAAAAATAAGGTTTTACTGTGTTACTAGAATCATAAATTTCATACAAATGTACTCACATGTGACAGATATTCCCATAGAAAGTCAACATCATATTAAAATTTCCCAATAGATTTGTTTTATGTGGGGGCTAGTTAGATAAAAGCAGATGAGATTGGGGGACCCCAGTAAGCTGGGAGGCAGAAAAACATAAATCCATGTAAATGTCTACATGAAGTCATATTTTCCTCCAACTTTTTGTTAATGTCTTCATTAAATGCATAAAAATTAAGTCAAGCCAAATGACTATCATTGTTTCCTTTTAAGGAATTTGTTCAAGAAACTCAAGAGGCAAAAAATAAGTTTCTGGTAAATTTCACTTTATTAGACCTTTGTAATACACTTTCTACATAACAGCTTTAGTTCTTAACTAGGTGAATAAATGAAAATAAAAAAATTAAAAGATCTACAAATGAGTTGATTTTGCTTCAGAATAAATGGTTCTACAAGTTTCAGATCTGTTATGTATGTTTATGTGGATATATACATATGTATATTAATATATGTACATACTTTTTATAGTTTGTATTAAAAATTTGTATAAAAGTGTTTAAGGGTCCTTTCAGTTCTAAAATCTGACTTCTAACAGGAGTCTGCTCCTGTTTGCTCCTTTTTCCTAATGTCTGACTCTTGTCTGATACATTTTATTCCTTCCTTTACCTTTTCAGGTATTTAAAATATTTATTTTTTAAAACACATTCATGCAGCTCAATCATCCATAGTTCAGAGACCATGATTTCTACTTTCATTGATTGGGCTTACTGTCCACTGTGAACTGGAACTGGTTTTAGTGCTGTAGAATTGGAACTCATGAGCCCAATGGGGCATGAATGATCTCATACGGGGCTGTATGCCCTGGAATGAGGATGTCTCTGATAGGTGAGTGTTGACATGGCTGCCTGTTCCACACTCTATGGGATTCACGGTTTCTTTTTTTCTCTTTCTTTTTTTTAATATATTTTATTGATTCTTTACAGAGAGAAAAGGAGAGGGATAGAGAGTTAGAAACATCGATGAGAGAGAAACATCGATCAGCTGCCTCCTGCACACTCCCCACTGGGTATGTGCCCGCAACCAAGGTACATGCCCTTGACCAGAATCGAACCTGGGACCCCTGAGTCTGCAGGCAGATGCTCTATCCACTGAGCCAAACCGGTTAGGGTGGGATTCACTGTTTCTGACCAGCTTTTAGGTTAGCCTCTGGGTCCTGAATATTGCATTAGAAGTCTCACCTCATGCTAAAAACCGATCTTTCTCCTCGTACTTCCACCTTATTTTATTTAAGCCTGTGTCCTGCTGGAGAGATAAACTTCAGTCTGAAAGCCTATCATCCATTTGATTATTACCTTGGGAATTCTTCTCTGGAGAGTCTCTTTTTTTTTGACCCTTGGAAATTTCTTCTTTGCAAGCCTACCATGCATTTAATTTAAATTTTCAGATATTTTATCAATATTTCTATGTGTTGATAGGGGGATGAAGAACTTTGTATGAACTTGAGCTTGTCATAATGGTCAGTAATATAACTCAAATCTGACCTATTTGTTTTTAAGCAGCATTCTGTTACATGCATTTCAAATATCTGTATCCAGTTGCTCCATATGTCCTCCTTAGACTAAGATGTTTATATTATTTAAAATATATTTCAGCACATCATGTAAGTAATTTAATATTCTAAGATTCTTGGATTAACTAATTGATTTGGGTATTAAATTATTCCAGAAGGAATGTTCTTAGAATTTATAAAACATGGAAAGTAAGTAAATCCCTCAATGGGAATAAAAGTAAGATGGAGGAGAAATATTATTAATCTATATGTTTCCCCTGTAATTATTAAAATGCAATTCCTTCTTTCCAATTCCCTTCATCTTAAGAAAGCCTGTTTTTATAAATTGTGCAAGAAAGCAAAATAAAGTTAAGAGTAAAATAAAACAAGTGAAGTGTGTGTGAGAGAAAAATAGATAAAGGTACAAAAGTTAGTCTGGAAATATTAACTATGAGGCAAGCCACATCAATTAATGTTCTTATCTCTATCCAAAAACCTGCTTTAGATACATACAACACAGTATTATTAACCATTATCCTTTATTTTTCTTCTATTACTGTCATTCTAAAGAAAGTCTAGGAAGCAGACACACTGTACTGGACATTGGCCATGTCATACCATGCTTTGGTCAAACTGCATAATCCACATAGCCAGAGTCACTTTGCATCAACAGATGTTAGTTCAAGAAATATAAAAGACGGAAATACAAACACATAATTTTTTACTTAAAGAAGAAAGGTGCCTTTCTTGTTTTGATTCCTCTTCTTCAGAACAACTCATCCGTAAGATAGAAGTTGCTCCTTTCATTTTGTAAACATCAGTCATTTGTAAAAAGGAGTTGCTGAGTTCGGTATGAAATCTCCATACACAAGTAATGCTGCTAACATGTAAAACAGTAGCATACCCTGTTTTCTTTCAAGGTTTTCTGCCAAAAATCAAAATGGTATCTGGCATTGGAAATCAGAATTTCTTTGGGATTTTTCTTTTCTCTCTCTGATTTGCATTTTCCAAGACTCGTGAAAGAAGTCATCCACTGTCTATTTAAAAGTTGAGCTCTTATAAACATTTGATTTCAATTCATTTCCAATGTAAGTGTCAGGACAATGCTGGTCTTTTTGATGTCTTTACAATAGAACATCTGGGATATAGAATTTCAACAATGACATGAGCAACAAACTTGCACTTGAGTACTTACCACGCAAAACTGTGAGTCTGGTAGATACACTTATTTCTCCGACGTTATTCGAGGCCACACATTCATAAATGGCCTCATCCCGGGGAGTCCGTAAGGGCTGTATTCTGAGAACTGATCCAGATCCATCGTCAAACTCTATTACCTATTAGAGGAAGCAATAGCTGTCACAGGTGTTGTTACAATTGTCCACCTCTGGGCTAAACCTCTGAATGAAATGGTGAACTGGACTTTAGGCTCAGATTAAACTCAGCAGCATTTTGAGATTGCATTTTTATACAGTGGCGAAACGGAATGTTTGGATTAATTTAATGAATCCACTGAACAAAGGGGCAAAAGACATGAACCTACATATGCAAAAATGTAGAATTGTAGTCTCTGTTGAAAATCATCCAGGATTCACTCACGAAAACATTCTAGTGGGTGTATCTAGGGCAATTTGACCCTATTAATTCTGCAAAGACTTGCTTCTATGATGCATAAACTTCTCAAATTATTATATTTCTGAACAGGTAGATCCATTCAATAATTGGACTGTAAGGTGAAGAAATAATGCCTGCCACCACCAAGCTTTGCTGGTGTAAACTGTCTCAGCCTGAACAGGACAGATGAGCGAACCATGAGGAGAAACTGCATAAATCTAGCACTTAGGCAGCCGACAAGAAGGCTGTCACAACCCAAGAGCCTAATGGCATGCATTAATTTTGCCATAAATCATTCCAGTGTTTGTTCTAGCTTAGCATTTTCTGCATTTTTAGGGCATTTTGCTGTAAAATGGAGGGTTGCTTCACCAGGCAGAAAATGAATGTCCCAAACAGTCAGCCCGAATTCACTATCATTATGAACTCTGCTGAGAGAGTTAGCAATCCTAAGTATTTATCAGCCACTTCAAGTACTACTTTTAAGCAATAATGATGATGATATTAATAAATATGTATTCAAAACTATGGGCTCTTCTACCTGTCTTTTCTGTAACTATGCTGAGTTCTTTTAGCTGTTCGCTGAGATACTGTGTTTTTTTCCCTGCATTTCCCTGTGAATGGTATGTACACGGGCTTAAAGTATGAATAAAGAGAGAATGCCTTATAAATACATTTATGGAATGTTCAACCCAGGATGTTGTGTGAGAGTATGTATGTCAGCATAAGAAAAAAAAAAGAGGTGGGATATTTTAAAAATATATCCATTTCAAGTTTTTTTCTGCATTCTCTTTATGTTTGAAATCCACAGAGATAGCCAAAATGTCCCACTTCTCAATGCAACACAATCCACTTTCAACTCTACTAAGCTTGTATGTAGAATGAATCTACTATGCACCTTGGGAGTTTCACAGTTATAAGAATACTAGAGGCCCAGTGCACAAAAGTTGTGCACTGGTAGGGTCCCTAGTAGCTGCTGGCTGTGGCCAGTACTCCCTTCCCCCTGGCCGCCTGCCTGGCCACTGCTGCCGCCACCACTACCCCTCTTGGCTAGGGCCTCCCTCCCTTCCCAGGCCAACTGTCAGCATCAGGGCCTCCCTCCCTTTTCCCAGCCGGCCCACCCCCTGGTCGAACTCCTGGAAGAACACTGGTCAAGGGGACAATTTGAATACTGCGCTTTTATTATATAGGATTTGTCAAACATTTAAAAAAAAAAGCATTTATGAGCATCTTATGGCTTAATGGAGAGAAAGAATTAAACATCTTTAACACCAATTTAAATTCTGATTCATTAAATGTTAACAGTCATTGTATGTTTACCTTTCTGAACTATTTCCTAGATTTAGAGCTAAACTCTTACAGCAAACACTATACCGCATGTTCAAAGCTGGTGTTGTAATTTCTGATTTGAAAACCCTATTTAATATCCAGTATTTAATGAAGTGTACCTAAACTAGGTCAGACACTGTATTTGGCACTGGAGATAGAAGAAGAAACAAAATCAGTTTTACCTATTGCTCTCATGGGCCTTATAAATGAATGAAACCCAAAATAGACATATATAATGTTACAGATAACAAAGATTCCCAACCCAAGACTCGATACTATTTGATGAAGGAGCTTTGTGTGAAAATAAATAATTTTTCCTAAAAGTATTTATGTGACTCTGATTAGGAATTTTGTGCTAAACAGAGTTTGTGCTTTGAATATTTACCATTGTAATTATGATTCTGTCAAGAAGCCATCATCATTAGCAGGCATGATATCAAACTACTCTTTGACAAAAATTGCCCTTTTAAATTTTTTTTAAAATGTGCACCAAAGATGTACACACATCATTTTCTAAAGGATGTAGGAAATATTTCCCAAAGATTATTTAAGATTAGCTTTTATTTATTTCCAAATCACTGTAGAGATCTGACTTTCAAATAAACAATTAAAATATTTTTATTTGTAAACTACAGTCCATATTTCATTTTTCACTAGTGTAATTAATTAGATCCTTTATGCATTTAGACCATTGATTGCTCTGTGATTACCAGTGAAAAATGAGTATTATCAAATAGTTCTGAACTTTGTAGTTGCTACGTTTCTTTAACTAGAAATTGCCTTTGATTTGCCAATTTGTGAATAAGGTTATGAAGTAGATTAGAAACTCAACAATGAGGAAGTGAGTTTTATCATTTGAAAGTCTTAGTATCATCTAAAAATAAAGCTATTCTCTTTATATCTTAAATTATAAGCATAATATTTTGTGTTTCTTCCAATATTTTTCTATGTAGCTTACCACCTATTTTTCTCACCCAGAATGAGCAAATTTCTAAATCATGGGTTCTCGCAAATACAAAAATAATATCTGAATTATTTTCCATCCTCTTCATTGTACTGAGCTTTCTGAATAAAGAAAATTGATTTCTTCAATTGGTTTAACTGCAACTTCAACCTGGTTGGCTCTGTTTGTTAGAGAGTATTACTTTGTATTAACACACTAGAGCAAATTTCTTATTCTAGTTTATGATAATTGCAAAACACAGGTGCAAGGTGGAGTGGGCAACTTCATTTTCTGTCCGCTATTCCCCTTGCTCCTGGTAATAGGAACTTGATCCCTTTGGGAAAACACAGCTCCCTCATTCCAGGCCATGGGGTTGAATGGGACTAACTTCATTCCCAGCAAAAGAGGTAGATTCTAATTAACTTAAACAGTACTGTCTATCTGTCCACACCAATTGGTTTAAGGATGAACATGTAAGTCAGAAAGAGCTAATGACAGACACTGTCATAGGAAGCCATCACTTATCCTCTAAGCTCGGTTGTGGGAGGATGAGTGACTCCATCTGAGGATGGGGCTCTCAGATAGATGCTAGGAACACTAGTTGAGCCTTGGTACATGCAGAGACAAAGTGAGCAATCTGAACACCCATATTTCTCTTCTTTAAAAGCCTTTGGAAAGCTGAATTTTCCATCACATGCAACATAAAGAATGCCATATCTCAGGGACGATGACATCTTATAACAGAGTAAACAAGCAAGTAACATCCAAACCAAAGACACACAGGTACGTTCTTCCCCCAGAGAAACAGAACAATGGACCTAATACCTCAAATCTCTGATTGCTGACTTTCTTTCCTTTTTTGTTCCAGACAATTTTAGGTCTTGGGTCTCCTGAAGCTTGGCAAATGAAAGAGGCAACGCCACCAGAGACCCCTGTCTGGTCAACAGGAGTCCGTGTAAACCTCGGAGGTGCTGAAATAAAAAGAATGGATCATAATTAGATGGAAAATTCAAACACAGACTATTCCCACCCCCCTACCATAGCCCTCCCCATTTCCATCGATACAAACATACAAACACACATGCTTAAATGTGCCAGGATTACAGCATTAAAGAAGCACCTTCACTTCTGAAGGTAGCTAAAGGGGGAGACAGGTAACTTTTTGGTCAAGTTATCAGCTCATGCTTTTTATTGAAGAAATCTGTATTAAGGCAGAGATCCAATAACATCCAAAAAGCAACATCACACATTAATTTTTATTACAAGTATTTAAAAAAATCCAATTTGTCCTCTGTAACAAAATGAGCTCATCAATCACTGTGAGAGAAATATGAGCTCTTTGCTTTGTTGCTGCTATCAGGACACTGCCAGAAAGCAGCATGGCCACCACTCAGCTATTAAAATTAGTGAGATTTAAGATAAATTCTAGGAAATGTTAAAGAGGCAAGACAGGTAGCCCTGAATTAGAAGGTCTGGCAAGAAGCGAAAATGGGAAAATGGGAAAGCGACTCTAACCCAGATATTATGGGCTGCCTTCCTTGAAACTTAACTCTGCAATCTGCATCAAAGTTGAGTCAAGAAGCCTCCAAAGTCATAGCAAAGAAAAAAAGCGTTTCTCTTAAGAAATGTTTAGAGTTAAAGTTTCCTAACTATGAAAGGATAGAAACTAGAGGCTTCCTAAAGCCCTCTGTCTCCTTTAAGTGCTCCTAACATGACCCATCCCCTGAAAATTCTACTAACTATTCATTTTGTGTTTCCAGCTTTAGACCTCTTTTACTAGGATATGAGAATCATATAAAATGTAGGTATTTACCTACAAGGATACTCATCATGTTAATTACTTAGCAAAGATTATAAGTACCCCAAATATCAAATACTATAGGAATTGATGGTGAAATAAACCATGGAATACGGATGAAACATCATGCAAATAATAAATGTTACATCTGAAAAATGTGTATAATACGACATGAGAAATACTAGTGATTCATGATAAGCCACATGACCTCCATACAAAATATATATATATATGAGGGGGGTAATAAAAATGAACACCCCTCCCCCAAATAAAAAGATGTGACAAATATGCTGAAACACTACTGATGGTGGTTTGAGAGGGGGCATTTTAACTATTTTTCCTATTTCTCTGCACTTGTCTTACATCCTTGGATTTTTAAAATTATGTTAGAGTTGGACATTTTTTAAAACCAAAAACATTTTACTTTTCCATTTTATTCTCCACTTTCTAATCCCTTCTTCAATTTTTCTTCTCTCCTACTGTTTTCCAGTTATATGTCACGGAAAAATAGTTTTAAGTGACCGTAGCTAACATTTATTTTGAAATCAATCCCTAGATTCACAAAGGAAGAAAATAACAAAGTTCAACACTATTTGTTTGCCACCGCGATCTTCTCTGCCTCCCCTCTAGCATGTTGCCCACGTGGTTCTCCTCCGGACCTGGTGTGGGTTCTGACTCTCATCTTGGTTTCCTTGGGAAGCCAGGTTCCCATCACAGCCCTACTATTAGTATTGGTATCATCTTTGGGGCGAGGGAAGGGGTGTTTTCTTAAATTTCCTGTTTCTTAACTGAAAAAAATTATGAGATGTGAATTTAATTAGTTTGTGGAGATCCCTTCCCCTTGTAAGGTTTCCTAGATTAGTGCGGTATTTCCAAGATGAAGGAGGGAAGGAGGAGTGAGGTGGAGAGGCATCTTTGCTGTGCTACTGCTAGGAAATGGGTGCAAACTGGGTGATTACCAGAACCACAGGAAGCACCTGAAATGATCTGCAATAAACTAACAGTGAGAGGAATAAAAAACACTATACACTGAAGTCACTTTTCTGGAAACGAAGAAAAGAGTTATTAGAAGTCCTTTTTATTTTTCATTTTGCTGTTGCAAACAATGCAAATTGATAATAACCACATACTTGTGAGAAGCGAATATGGAAATCATAATTATGCAGCTAAAACTCTTAGGAAATTGCCCTGAAAAAATTGCTATATTAAATGCTACAATACTGTCATTTTTAAGTATATTACTTTTCAAAGCCCATAGCTCCAAAAAATCAACCCTGAAAAATATCAATTTTATGTGAATGGAATGAATCATATAAAAGTGACTACTCATCAGAAATTAAATAATAGAATAAATTGAATAATAAAATTAAATAACAGGATGTAGGATGTCATTTTCACTGTACTGAGGTTTTCTTCTTTCTTTCTTCCTTTTGTCTTTCTTTTTTTCCCCACCAAGGGCTAAGATCTCATTTCTCAACTCAAAATAGGAAGGAAATTTGGAGATTTTGATAATCTACAAATAGGCAATGGGTATTGGAGCAAGTTCTTCCTAAATACTGGTGAATGGGGACACTAAATGTCAAATTATTATTAAACACAGAAATCTTATTTCTAAATGGAATGCAGAGAAGGCAAATTCCCATATACTTAGGGAAGGGATGTACCTGCCATTCCAATATTCAAGTATGTTTTTCATTTATTTTCATTTCAGGTTGTACCTTGAAATTTTCATGCTAATACTGAATAGCATAATAATTTGCCAAAGACAAGACTACTAGATGCTACTGTAAGGATGTTACTTCTGAACTTGAAGTCAATTAATGGAATTAACCTATTGAACCATGGAAAATTTATTAAAATCACCAGTTAGAATCTGTTTCTGATCTGCAACTGTTTTTCTTGAATCCTATTAACTACCACTTAAGGACTCTGTATTCTAAAAAAAGAAACCTAAAAAGGGTCCTGAAATGTAGTCTTTAAAACAAGAAAATGAAATTGATCACACTACATTAAAAAAAAGGGCACAACAAGTACTTATACACATTTCTTTGTTTTTTAATATAAAAGAAACTAGAGGCCCGATGCACGAAAATTCATGCAAGAGTAGGCCTTCCTTCCCACAGCTGCCGGCACGGGCTTCCCTCTGGCACCCAGGACCCAGGCTGCTTCCCTCCTCCGGCTGCCCACAGGCACCCAGGACCCGGGCTGGCTTCCCTCGAGCCACCCACAGGCACCCAGGACCCGGGCTGGCTTCCCTCCACGCACCCCCAAACAGGCACCCAACCCGGGCTGGCTTCCCTCGAGCCACCCACAGGCACCCGGGACCTGGGCTGGCTTCTCTCCAGCTCTAGCTTTTCAGGAAGGACGTCCAGAATGATGTCCGGAAGATGTCTGTTTTAATTAGAATATTACCCTTTTATTATTACAGATTAGTCTTCACATACAAGAAAATCATGACTTTCTTAGGGGATCTGATGTCAATTTTTCTACATTTGTGTACAAAACCCAAACCACAAAAAAAGGATAAATGTCATCATTTCATGATACAAAGTTAAGATTCTAGAAAATACAGTAAAACCCTTTCAGGAAGCATGTGTGTTGCATAAATAATCGTCTTGGCAGGTGAAACTCGAAGTCTGATGCTATCAGTGCCAGGTAGGCAGCCAGCCAAAGGAAAGATAGGAGAGAGAAGATGAAACTTAATAACTATACCAAGTGCTCGAGGCAAGTAAAAATCTTTATTCTCAGAGGGGCAATAACAATACACAGCACCCAGCTCCCCTATCCCAGCTTAATAAAAGAAACTAAATCAATCTCCTGCTTTCTTTTGTCATAGATGCTGCCCAAATTTAAGTCATGCTCTGAAGATGGGGAGAAAAGGAAGATAATCCATGTAAAAACTTAAAACAAACATAAAACTTCTACTGAAAAGTCACACAGTAGGACAGCCTCAGATCTGAATAATGAAAAACCCCAGGTTTATCTCATGAGATACAACCATCAACCATTACATTTGGTCTACGAACAAAAGAAATAACCAGAGTGTAAAGGAGGAGGAAAAGACAATAAAACTCTAAGGTCCCAGTATTTAGGGGCCCTTCCATTATTGGAGCTCGCCGCTATTTCTGCCCACCTACAGCTGCCACCAGCTCTGTGCTCTGCCAAATGAATTTCTGCTCACGCTGGTTTTGACAAGTGAGGAATATGACCTTTTATTAAACTAATGCCAGGCACTGCAGAGGTCAAATTACTGTTAGACCCAGAAAGTCTTTTTTCTAAATGGAAAGCAGAGAAGCTAAACATGCATATGAGTCAGAAAGGAGGCATGGCCGATATGATAAATCGCGTCTGCCAGGCTCACTGGCTGCTTCCAGAGACTGCATTCTCGGGATGCGTTCACCCAGCAGACAGGAACTCCAGGAATCTAGTAGATCATTGTTTCCTACGCAGCTCAAGAGGAGCCACGGGCTGCTGGGGGATTTTCATTTCTAGGAGGTTAGGTTGTTTTTTAAAGTGTAACCAAAGTAGAGTAACTTGGCTTGTCGTAATGGTAATATCAGAAGCTATTTCAGGATCCAAGCTGTTAGGCTCGCTGAAGACAAGGTGATACGCCTAAAGAGCACTTCTGGGATTCAAATTAGGGGACAGAACCGACCAAGACCAGCAAACTGCCTTTGACCATCCTCAATAACCTGCTCTATGGAGGATGAAACCCTCCTTTAGTATATTACATTAATAGCACTAGACATGAACAGGGTAGAACCATCGAAATCTACTAATAACACCCATGCATGAAAGGGATATATGAGAACTTCTTAAAGGTTAACCAGACAATTCAGGTTTGCAGTAACTCGACTGATGAACTGAGAATCCCTTAAAACAGATTCACAGAAACACCCCCCGCCCCCTACCCAAAGCTACAAAAGCGTGAAGACATGAGGGTTCTATTTGTCTAATTTGATTCCAATGAATAAGCGGCTTCAGCAGACACCAAAGAAAGACGCTGTATGGGGAACAAAACTAATAGCATGTAACTAATTGCCTTTGTTTCTTGTAGCTGATTAACATTTCCTTAAATAGAAAGTATTGTTTTTAAAGAGATATTTGTCATAATAACATACTTAAAGTCTTGAAAGGGGAAGGTTATAATGCTATTAAAAAGGATACTAAAGGAGAGGATGAGGCAATGATAAGCGAGAATACATAGATAGTCCTGTCTTCAGGCATCTGCTTCCTCCCCTAAAAGGTGGCTGTCGAATGGATGGCACTGTCAACTGAGCCCATCTCTGTTCTTTCTTTCTCTGGAAGTATCGGCGTGAAGGGAAGGGCAGGAACAGGGCTTCTGGGGTTGGGTGAGCAATGCGGAGCAGAGAAGGCGAGTTGGGGGTGGCTCTGAGAGTAATGGCCCTGCCTGAAGGTTAGGGGAACTGCTGTCACAGGGCTTTTCATTCTCTTCCAGCCACAGCACACCCTGTGGTCACTGCTTCAGACAGAGAGAGTTTCTGTGAGGGTTCACTTGACTAACGAGTAGGAGTGTAGGGAGGAGTGTGCCCAGCGGTACAGCTGCATGGGCACGTGACGGGAGAGGAGGGAGTTCCCAGCACTGATGTGTAACGCAGTGGAGGGCAGCATCATGGCCCAGACACCAGGCTGGACTGGTTGCTATAGTAAATGCTCTATATAAACTCAGAATTGTGGGGACATCTCTCACATGGGATCGGAAAAGGGCCATCTCTGGCACCCACAGTTAGGACAGACCTTCAAAGTCAGACTTTTTTGAGTTATTTCTGGTATTTCCTTTTTATCACAACCCTCAAACTAATCTATTCGTCTTGAAATTTGGTTTAAGGAGCATCATAGCTCAAAATGGGATTTTTTTTTTTTAAAAAAAATACCTCTTTAGCAAATTTTAAACGCAGGTCTAAAATTTTATAAATCATTTTTAATATTATATTTATTTTTTAAATTTATCTTTATTGTCAAGAGTATTACAGATGTCCCCCATTTCTCCTCCATTACCCCCCTCCTCCCAGCTCCACCCCAGGCCTTCACCACTCTATTGTCTATGTCCATAGATAGTACATATGTGATATTTTTCAGAGTCTTACAAGATTGATTCATTATTCCTATGTTATAGAATTATAGAAAAGTTTATAATACTATAGAAATTTGTAAGAAAGGCAGGAAAAAGGGAGAAAAGGGGGGAAAATGAATGAAGGCTCTTTGAAGTTAAGAGTGAGTTATGAAATAAAATAAAATAAAATAAAATAAAATGGCATATAACAAAAAAAAGAGTTATGGACTTTTCATCTAATTGTGAAGCTCTGTATTTTTATTATGCCAAATGAAAAGATGGAAAGTTATAAGGATGTTGCACAGACATTATGGTATAACTCAGTTAATGCATATTTTCAAATCTGTCTTAGTTAACTATAAAACATATACTGACTGTTCAAGGATTTAGTTAAGTATTTTGCACAGTATTGTAGCAATTACTTTTCACTAGTTAAGTAATAAAGTTCACCCAGAATGTGCTGCCAGTGGAACTTGTTGAATTTACAAGAACCAATTGAAATTTAGGATAAATAAGCTATGATGCCTGATCAACAGGAAGTCAATGCCACAAAATTTATTAACAAGTTCTATAAGTTCCAAGTTTAGTAAAGTAAATACTTTTGTATTATTTTACACATAGTACTTGCAATTTGTTCATGATGGAGAAATACAAATACCCCGTTAAAGTTCTTGACATTAATTTTGCCTCTTCCTTTTCTAGGCATTTCAATTACATATTCTATGTATTTATACACATTTTATAATTTTACTAGAGGCCCAGTACACAGATTCATGCACCAGTGGGGTCCCTCGGCCTGACCTGCAGGGATCTGGTGAAACCAGCTCTCTGATATCCCTCAAGGGGCCCTGGGTTGCAAGAGGGCAATTGTGTGTTGTACCCTGGAATCAGGCTCCCTCCTCTCTGGTTCCAGGTGCATCACCCAAGGACCGCAGCTACCAAGTCATGGCAGCTTGGCAGCTCCTACAGTAAACATCTGCTCCCTGGTGGTCATAGCTACTAGTAGGAGAGTCTGCCCCCTGGTGGTCATTGTGCATCATAGCTACCAGTCGGTCGGTCGCTTAGGCATATATATATTTAAAAAAATTAAGGCTTCAACTCTCCTTTGAAAAGGATTCTTCTATTGATACATAGATGTTTCTACCTTTCAGTATTTAAATTGACAAAGGATTAATATGTACACTGACAGAAAGAAAAGGGGGAAAGAAGAGAAGGAGAAAGGGTAAAAAGAATGGAATATCAGAAGAAGAGACCTAATTTAATAAAAAGATATCTCCCATTTCAACTTGTCCACTTTGCCAGAAATTTATTTCTAAATGCTTGAAAGATTACTCAGCAAATCCCAAAATCACTGTGTTGAAAACACACCATGTCATATGCCTTCCCAATCCTATCACTTTTACTAAGTTCCATTTTTGTTGTTGGCACTCCCATTCTCCCAAATGCCTAGCCTTGCTGACTTAGCTTTTTTTCTGGTCTTGTCCTTTGTCCCACTACTATTCAATTATTAAGTCCTAGAGATTTTGCTTTTATAATCTCTCATTTCTCTTTTTTCATGTTCAATTTCCATAGCTATGACTCTCTTTTTAAGCTGGTCATTAGAATCACTTGGGAGACTAAATACACACACACACACACACACACACACACACACACACGTATAGGTACTTAGACCCCACTTCACACCCATTAAAATAGAAAATCAGTGGGTGGGGCTGCATAATTAATTTCAAAAATATCCTAATGTTCATCTAGGATTGAGAATCACCGATGATATCATGATATCTGTACCTCCCATCCAGTGATCAGGGCTATGTCAATAAGTAATTAAGTGAATATAATTTTTATATTATAAAGCATGTAGGTATATACATTTTTTTGTATATTTTATTGATTTTTTACAGAGAGGAAGGGGAGGGATAGAGAGTGAGAAACACTGATGAGAGAGATACAGTGATCAGCTGCCTCCTGCACACTCCCCACTGGGGATGTGCCTGCAACCAAGGTACATGCCCTTGACTGGAATCAAACCTGGGACCCTTGAGTCCGCAGGCCGACGCTCTATCCACTGAGCCAAACCGGTTAGGACGCTTGTAGGTATATTTTAATATACTATTAAACATTTATGTTATTTCCAATTTCCCAGTATTATAAATAGTTATTCTTATAGTAATTACATCCTTGTATAAATTTATAATCTCTATACAGGCGTGGGCAAAAGTAGGTTTACAGTTGTAATATAATAATTAACAGTAATACAAGTATAAACTCTGTTTTGCATGCTCACAACTATAAACCTACTCTTGCCTACACTGTATGTATTTCATTGCTACAAGTAAAATTTCAATATGTATGATCTATTTCTATATAATTACTGGATAAAAACTATACTTTTTAGAGGCTTTTTATCTTTTTTTAAAATATGCTAAAAATAAGTCATGGATTCATAGCATGAATATATATTACAGTATCCAATTACCTCGGCCACTGATAAAGCTGAAGGTTATGACTATATCGCTGGCCAAATTTAGCTAAACAGAAGGGATGAAGAGCAGAGGTCAGAGGGCGATCAGTTTTGAGGAAGAAATTAGAAAATCCACCCCTCAAAAAAATATCCTCTTCAAATCCTTTCTTTTCCATTTCTCCCTGGGATATCAGACTGTGAGGAAAAGAGCTAGTGATGAATATTAATAGACCAATGAAGAAAGATGGAAAAAAGAGACAAAAATCTGTAAGATGAAACTATTCAAAATAGAACTTAAATGCTGTGGAAAATACTTTTCTCTTTAAAAAGGTGAAGACATTCAAGTCTATTTTAGTCTTTGATATTGCTTTTCAAAAATCTTGTAGAGATGTAGTTCCATATGAATTAGTCAGTTTACGGTAGTTACATAAATTCCTAGTTTATCCTATTTCAAGATGCATTAATACCTGGGTCATAAACACTTGCTTTACAGCAGTAAAAGTTGTATGGCTTCACACAATAACTTTTTATTTAACAGACAGCCAGGGATAGCATGACCAAAACAAACAATCCCCTACATTCACTGTGTCTGGGATATAAAACTTCTCTGAACTATTGACATGCTTAGGAAGACTCCCCATCTATCTTCCTATGAGGCACTCACAGTAACCGCTGGTTTAGTGATATAAATTTCAAAAGGACATACAGTGGTCTTGAATCATTCTTAGAAACAGTCTGTGAAGCCATTCTGACCATTCCTTATGCCAGTCATTCATTTTTAATGAAAACATGGTTTCAGCAGCACCATTTAGATATTAACTCAACATTTCCCACGTTAAGCCTCTGGTTTGCTTACCTACTTATGCATTCACAGACCTCGCATCTGTTCTCATTCAATAGAGTGATAAAGGCCCTTACATTGAAACAAATGAAAAGTCATGCCATCTCCCAGGCTATTCCGGAAAGATGTAGGAAAATGGCATAATACTTATGGGCTTTTTTCATATCCCCTGTAAATGGTAATATACTCACAAGGCTATTGAACACAGACACTGTATTTGACAAAAAAGAAACTCTACCTACCCGTTAGCATCTTTCTGTAGAGTTAGTTTTCAAATCAGATTCATTTACATCATCTTCACTGCTAATTTACTCATTAGTCATAATTTATCACATCAGATGTGCTGATCATCATTAAAAGTAATCATTTATTCTTCATTCTAACCTACTGCTTATCATGTGCCTGCAAATTGGATCACACAGAAAAGGTAATTGGCTTATTTGAAAAGGAACATGAGAAGTGGCAAAGAAGAAAAAAAAAACACACAATGCCATCTTTTTCTCAATTTCCCCCCAATTTTATGTTACCAATCTAAAGAATATTGATCCTATTACTTCTGCTCTAAGAAATGTTAATATATCAACTGTATGAATTTTGTTGTTTTTTTTAAGGAACTAGAGAGATACACCATACTGGCTTCACTTTAAACAGTAGTAACAAACCAACTCCATAAATAGAGGATCTACTGGTGTGACCATAGCTGAGAGGCTGTGAGCCAATATGAATTGTTCTAGCTTCTGCCTTCCAACCTAAGTGAGGTCTCAGTACAATTGGCAAAAGCCTGGGCCATTTATTAAAAAATAGATCCATCTTCTAGGAATAATTTGACCACCATTTCTCATCTATCAATTCCACCCTGGTAAGAGAGCAAGGCAGCTAACACACTCCCAAGGAGCTGTAACATGGGAGGGGTGCACGGGCACGCACATGCGCACAATTTCAGTGAGTTGTAGAACAGATTTTAAAATGATGTTCAAGTATATTTACTGGAGAAATTTAAAATGTTATCATAAGAACACTTTGTTTATAGGCAAAATAGTATCTCTGTAGGGTAGATGTTTTGATATGTCACAAAAATGTTTTACCTAGAATAGAATAGTATGGAAAATAAGCTGCCTGAGTTTTTATTACAAAGACAATGCTAATTATAAAATATAGAGTTTTATAATAAACATGATAGCATTTCTTAGTGTTCATAATTATCTCCAAAATAAATATGATTTTTAAATGTTTTCAATAATGAAACACTTAAAAATTTTATTATTTAAACATATTTCCTTGGTAGCCACTGTTTTATGTTAAGGGGTAATACCTTGTCTTAGTAACTATGTAGATACATATGGAAGAACAATGGAAAAGATAAATGCAAAATAATTTTTTAAAAATACACGCGTCTAAATACAAGTGTTGCTTTAGAATGAATTGATGAATTCAAAAATATATTTGAAAAACACCCAGAATTATTCACATTTGGACCAATACTCTGATAGAGAACATAATATCCTGTTTAAAAGGTTCATGTCATAGTTTTTATTCTGTATAATACCTCACATATTTGTAGGCATTCAATTCTTTTTAAAGAAAGCAATTATTTTGGTTATATGGATATTTTAAGGATGCATCTATGTCCTTCGGGAAATTTCCCACTAAATTTAAATTTTATGTTTTAAATTCACTTCTCTGTAGACGTAAAGTTCTAAGCCAAAAAAAAAACAAAAACATTTGTCAATGATTTGTAGGATTCCAAATAGTCTCATTTAATATTAGCTATTAGAACAAAGAACTGTAGGATATTAAAAATATTCATTTTCTGATATTCCTCCAACTAAATACACGTGACAAGCAAAAGAATGGCATTTGTTTTACAGATTAAATGCATCCTTTCTAAAATGAAATCAAAATCCTATATTGGAGCCAAGAGAAAGAATCTGCACTCATACATGCAAGCTGGATATGGTGGAAGGGTCCCGCAAGCTGCCACCGCTCCCTGAGTTTCATCTCGCTAACTATGATTGATCTCTGCATGCTCAGAATGGCCCTTCACCCGCCCATTCTCAAATTCTACTCAGCAAGCTATTTGAGGCACAAAAGATGGAAAGCATGACAACTGGTTCTATGCTAGGGTTGTGAAGTCATGTACAAGCGAGCAATGATAATAATAGATGATCACCCAGGGCCATGGACCGGCCCTGTCCACACAGAAAACTCAACTTGACATTAATTGGATCCTGGCACGGAGAGAATAGGGTACAATTCCTTGGTTTGCCGATGAAAATAAACCTTTAAAACCCTTTAATAAAATGAGCCCTAGATGGAACAGAATGTAATACAATAATGTAATTCTCACTGCTTTTATTTTTTTTTCAGGCTACATCTCCATAAAATAACCCTATCAGCATTTCCATGACAGCACGTTAAATCTGAGGAGGAAATGTCGCATTCTTGCCGCCTGTGAACTGAAACACAGAGGCGCTACATACTTAGAAAGCCAAGAAGAGAAGGGGGGAGGGTTTTTTTTCCCCCCATCCTCAACGAAATCTGTGATGCTGGACAGCGCTTTTGTTCCCATTTTCCAAATAACATCTGATTTATCTCCAGAAACATCCATCTCTCCTCTCTTATAAGAGAATTTGGGTAACACCAGAACCTATAGTCATGAGGTAACAGTACTCAACTATTCTGGAAAGATTTTTTCAGTTGCATTCATTTTTAAATATCAAGTCCCTAATTTGTAACCCGGGGCAGTGCAGACCCTGGTACCAGCTCATTTTGGTGCAGATTATGCATGCTTTTCCAGAGAAACACATTATCAGAGCCCCAGGAATATGGGAGGCATTCCAAAACAGCAGAGACACTGAAGGCCTTTATTTGCCAAACAACTCCCCCGCCCCCTCCAAGTCTCCAATTTATAGCTCAGGGTATTAAGTAAGAAAACACAGGGTTTCCCCAGACAGAAATAACCTTCCTGAAGAACCTGCAAATGAGATTTTAATTATACTATTTACCAATATAGACTTGCCCGCAGAAATAAACCGAACCATTTCTTGCTGTGGCTTCTTTCTCTACACCCACCGCTCCCCTGGAACACGGCTATTGTTCGGAGCATAAACAGAAGCTGTGGCTGACAGCTGACCGGCCCAGCCCCCTGCTATCCTCAGAGCACATTTGCAGATACCCAAGGCCTCTTGCCAGATGGAGGCAGGCTACAGCCACTCGTTTCAGCCAACGGGGCTGGACTGACAACGCTACGCTGAACACAATAAACTGACACCGTTTTTAGGACCTCCTGCAAGGTTCCACCTACCTTTAGATGCTAAAAATACTGTTTTAGTTATTAACAGTCCCAAATGTGCAATCACACTGGCCTTTGGCACCCTTCGAAAGAAGATCAATGTGTAACCGGAAACACTCTGCGTTTTAGACACAGGCCCCAAAGTGTTTTTGTTAGTGACCACAGATCATTTTGAAGGGAAGGAAATCCTCCCCTTGTATGTGGGTAACAGGCGCATTTGTGGATAGAAGCCAGGCCACATATGGAGAATCTGGATGAACTTCATCTCCCAGAATTAGAAAAAGCGCCTGTAGATTACCCCGGGATAAGCCTTTAGACGCAGGACCAAATGAGAAGATAAAACCTCCCGGATGCCGAAAGTTGAATGATGCACGCTATCTCTTCCTCTGAATCATGTAACCTAGTTATAGTCACTAATTTAATCAGAGGAAACCTTCCAAAGCTCTCTGGAGAACCTTTGTCAAATTCACAGTCGGAGGCCTTCGGGAACCTAGTGGAAGTCAAAGCTGCTTTTTGATATGAATCCAAAAAACGCCGGCAAAGCAGACCTCCTTCCAGGGCGACTGTTTCAGTGGGGAAACGACAAAAGAGGAACCAAAAGGGATGGGCCGCAATTAATAAGAAATTAAATAAATATGCAGCAGTTACTCCAATTCAGGAAATAAATGGCTTTTGGGATTGCCAGAGTTTCTTTCTAAGGCAAAAGAAGCAACCCAGAAAGACAAAACCAGGAACAACATTTATGCTTAAGAGACTGAAGGTAAGGAAAGGCATTTAGGAAGGAAGAGATTCATTGTTAAAGGACAGGTATACTAGTAAAGGCTCTCCCTCCTTCACTACCCAGCCCAGGGTACTAATAATTAAACTGCTCCCACCAGTGCCCTGTAAGAGCCTGCACGTTCCCTGACACTGCATTTGCCCTAAGTCAGTTCTGCAGGGCACCGCTCTCCCTCCCCACACAGAATGGGTGAGCCGAGCCTGAGAAATCACAGGATGCAAGCACTGGTGCCATTGCGAATTCATGATCTACAGCCTCCCCAGGACCCCAGTGTCACCTATCAATCATCCTCCCATCTCTCACCACTTTGCAGAAGCCTGCCCTGCCCCGACCTCTCACCTCCGAGAGATTGATGCTCTTGCCTCCTATTTCATCAGAGAAAAGAAATGCCATCAAGCATGAACTTGATGGCAGCCGCATCCTATCCGCTGCACAAGAACTTGTAATTTAGAAACCATTCTTCCCTTGACTTTATCCTGTTCCAGACCAATTTCTCCACTTGTGTTCTTGATCCCCCTCCTCAGCATAGTGGGCGCCTCTGTACACAATCAACGTCGCCCTCTCTCCGTCTCTAACGGCTCCTTCCCACGAGAACAGGGGGATGTGTCAGCCCACAGCTGACATTTAGGGTCTGACTATTCCTTTTGTGGGGGCTGCCTTGTGCATTGCAGAAGGCCCAGCAGCATCCCCGGCCTCTCTGAACTAGATGCCTGTCAGCAGCCTTTCACCCCAGTTGTGATGAGGAAACATTGCCAAATGTCCCCTGTGGGAGGACAGTTCACTTTCTAGCACCAAAAGTACTGCCTCCCGGGAATCTCCACAGTCCCTGGCACACCCGGATGGTTGGTCACCCTGGTTCAGACATCGCCACGTCAACTACACCCTACTCCATATCACTGCTCCTTTTAAATATTCTGGTTGCTGTACATGGCACACTGCTTACAACTACATGTTCATCTTCTCATTCCCCTGCTAGACTGTGAGAAAACAAAGGCGTGACCCTTAATAGGCAATTCTCTAATATTACAACTCTAACCAAGGACTATGCCTTCACGTGAGTTTACTGAATTACCAGTTTCACAAGATTCAAATATATATCCTTTGTATAAGGACATATTTTGACTAAAGCTAAAATTCAGGAAAATAAACATAAATGAATTAATTACCTACTTATACTTTTATTGAGGGATTATTTAATTGTTCTAATAGATGAATATAATCCAATGTAAAATATCTAGAAATATTAATAGCTTCTATTAAATATGAAAAATGTCAGAAATTTAAATATATTTCACTTTTCACTTCTTAAGCACTAAGTGTTATAATGAAGAAAAAGTGTGTTATTGAAACAGCCACCAATAATCGTTGGTAAAATAAACTTAACACATGAATATGGTAATTGGTTTCCTCTTCTGTGTACTTACATCCATCTTTGGTTTTTAGCCATGAAGATGGTAATTTTATTCAAGATTATTCACTTACCAGGTCTATACTAGCTTTTCAAGTTGATCCTCATATATGATATTAGTTCTTTCTTTCTCTCTCTGTACCCCCCCCCCCATGCT
>NW_006291011.1:667020-678577 GCF_000327345.1 Myotis davidii
TTTTGTCCTCCATACATTTCTGGAACGAGGACCAAACCCACAACCAAGGTATGTGCCCTGACTGGGAATCCAAGCGCCAACCTTACGGAGCATAGGACAACGGTCAACCAACTGAGCCACTCCAGCCAGCTGGGTTCCCCTAGTATCATATCTTGCTGTTAAGTGTTTTTGTGGGGTTTTTTTAAGAGCAAAATAATTTCACATATTGACACATAAGACAATATGAGTTTACTCAAGATTTCTAAGCATAACTTAGAAATGTAACTGAAATTAGATTAATAATAAGCAAGCAATGAGATTAAAATTAAATAATAGTTAGAAAAAAAAACCACAAAGAAAGTTGAAAACATATTTATCAACATGATAAATCCAACTAGTTAAGAAAGTATTCAATAGTTATCCAAAAATATGTGGAAGGTTTTGTACATAAAAAGAGGTTCCACATGTCTTCCTTTTCCTCAAACACTGAAATAATCCAAAATATCAATCTCTGCTTTTCTCCCCAGCCTCTGTATAAGAAAGTTATTTTATAACTATGAATAGAATATCTACTTTGATGGCACAAAGATTGATGTGCTCTTTTGGCCTGAATTTATTCTAATTATGGATTAAAATAGCAAAGCACTCAACAACAGAATCTGCTTGTGCACAGTGACCCTTCCTCCCCCAAATTATAAAAGGCATTTTCCAGAAATAGTGTGCCTTGTTTTACCCACTTTAGACACTGAACTTCTAAACTTTACATTTCAAGTAACATTAATAAAAATATTAAGATGTGTACATAAAAACATAACGAAGATTAAAAAGCTTTGAAAGAGCTGATGAGCGAGCAGATATATTCAGCCATGACCAAATGCCCTGGAATGCCACATCCAAGAACTTTTTTATAATCTTCCCATCTCTTACAGTCCCTGGAGCATGACACTCTTGGCTCTCCTCATCTCCCTAAAATGCTTTCTTTCTTGCTTTTTTCAAATATCTCTTTCACCCATCTCTTTTATATTGTCAGGACTTGCTTATCTCTTGATTAGTTTTATTAAAATAGACTCCTTACTTCTGGCCCTTCCAAACTCATCCTGTTCATTTATCCAGCAGAGCTGCTCCATGAAAGTGCAGATGAAATCAGGCCATGATCCTGCTCAAGAATCTTCCGTGGCTCCCTACTTTTCATGACTTAGTCCAGAGGCAGAAAACTCTGTTGAAAAATTAACTAAACCAACCACACAACACCTTGTATGTTATATCCCTGATTTACCTGACATGACCTCAACTCTCACTCCTCACAAACATGTCAGACTCAGATTTTTCTGAAAACATTATAATTACATTAGAGGCCCAGTGCATGAATTCATGCACCAGTGGGGTCCCTCGGCCTGGTCTGTGGAATTGGGCTAAAACTGGCTCTCCGACATCCCCCGAGGGGTCCTGGATTGCAAGAGGGCACAGTCCAGGTGGAAGGACTCGTTGGTGCACGATCGGGGCCAGGAAGGGATGCGGGGAGGTTGGCCAACCAAGGAGTGACCGCAGGAGGGCTCCAGGGCATGTCCAGCCTGTCTTGCTCAGTCCCGATGGGCCGAACCGCAAAAGCAAGCTAACCTACCGGTCCCAGTCAGAGTGTCTGCCCCCTAGTGGTCAGTGCATGTCATAGCAAATGGTTGAGTGGCCTTGCCATATCATTAGCATATTACGCGTTGATTGGTTGAACAGACGACCAGAAGACCGGACACTTAGCATATTAGGCTTTTATTATGTAGGATAACATTTTATTACAAAATACAGCCCACACCCACCGGGAAAATAACCACCTTCTGTTGCCTGTTAAAAATGCCCATTTTGTTTCCCTGTCCCAATCTGAATTACAATGTCAGAGGAAGGCCTGGGATTCTGTGTCAATATGTCTCCAACTGATGATCATTAAGTATTCTAAAATGTTTGTGTATTTGCTAAGACTATTTCATTATTCTGGAATAATTTCAAAGAAACACCTGCTCCTTGACAGCCTATTCTCCCTTGAAGCCCATGTCAAATGCCTTTGCCCGGGAGAGAGCTTTCCTGATCCCTACTCAAGTATGGATTCTATGGATTTTGAACTCCTTATCACTGTTGGACCTCTCTCATCTGCCTTGACCTTAAGGTTGACCTTAAGGAAGTTTTAACTTCTGGGCCCCCCACTTGCTTAGGGCTCACATGTCAGAGTGGCATGGTCAATTGTTTTGTATCATTGGTGATTTTATTTCACTCCTAAATGCTTCACCACCAATCATATGTCCCTTCATGCAGAGTCCTTTAAGAGGGGTTAGAGGCAATTTTGGGGATCCAGTTGGGGATGTTGAATTGGCATACATTTAGTTTGGATATAAGGGAATATATTAATGTAGTTCACAGTTCAATTATTGCTGGCCATCTGGTATAGGACGGATTTCTTGGTCTGCTTCTGCCACTCACTTTACCAACTCATCCAGCTCTTTCTATAAGTATGCAAGTGACAAGCTGGTCGATGCTTATTGGAAATTCAGAGAGTATTAGGACCTGTCACTGTGCAAAAAAAACGGAATGCCCTGAAGTCTTGTAACTAAATTTCACAGAAATTATCACATTACCAATAAAAAATGATCAAGCTGAATAAAAGTTTCTGAACTATCAATGAAAAGAAAACACAAACTTTCACCAACATTGCTATAAGGCCAACTGGACTATTTTTCTATTCTTCACATGATAAATGGTATTACAGAAGTGCCATATGAAAAAGCATGAAAGATTATAAATGAAAAATGAATTAATTTTGCAGTCATGGCAGGGAGTTAATAAATTATTATATATTTTCTTGGATATTTATGGATTTGTAAGCTTTCCAAAAATTTGTAACTTATGATTATTTTCTCATTCTAAATGGCTATTAATTGTTGACAATAATAGTGTACTTATAATTCTACATTATATTTTTGAAAGAGCCCACCAAGTTACATAAGCTTACAGACCCCAAACTCAAGACCCACCCTTTATCTTGGACCAAAAAATGATGTGCATAATATCCAATTAGGTGCCCTCATCTCATGTCTCCTCCAAAACTGTAACAGTAGGAGAAAGGTCACACATCTTACTAAATTTTATATCCCCCTGAAAAAATTAGCATGAAAATATTTAAAAGGCACACTATAGTCTTTCATAAAAGACCTATTGCGGTGAACTGGTTTATTTCTAAGGTCATATTAATTTACAGATTTTATAGATTATTATTCCCTATAATAATATTTGACACCCTCTTATATAATACTTTACAATAAACTCTCTGAGTCTAATTTTAACAGATTCATTTCTCCTTGGCCAAGTTCTTAGCAGCAAAATACTATCTTTTTATTAGTTATATATACGGAATATATTTTTATCACTTCTCTAAATATCGAAGTCGAAAGAATAATGGATGAAACATAAAAATTAAACTGATTTTTTCTACCTTATTTTGGACCCTGGTGTGTTATCTAATGACCACATAAGTAAACACCCATAAAAATATGTGTAGTAGTAGAGATTATAAGAATTAAATCTCTAATTTAAGAAGTGACATTTTTCTTAGACCTGCTATCATAGAAGTGTATATAAATAAAAAAAAAATCTAATTTAATTTTTGAAAAAATCCTTACTATTAGTAGCAATAAATGTTGACTATATGAAAAACCCTTAAGTGCTATGTGAGAACCAGCATGGGTCTCCTCAATAGCACTAACATTGTGTCCTATTAAATTGATCTAACTTTTCCCAATAAGGTAATTTTTCCCAGAAACAACATACCAAGAACCTCCATGAGTAGTTCCTCATAAGTGAATTAATATCACTAGCCAATGCAAGTATTTTCTTTTAATGATTTCAGCATTTTTTCTGAGTGGTTGAATTTCTCTCACATGTATTTTCCAAGTTCCATAAAATTATGTGAATTTGTCCCTGCAATTAGTTTTGCAATATTTTTAACATCTGGGTAAAAGTGCATATGAAGAAAAGAGGCGATGACAGGTCAGAAATTCGCTTCTTCGCTTCTTTTGCATCTAGATGGAAACATATCCCTAGTTATAAAGGATGAGGTGGTCTCTACTGCTACTCCTGGAGATGCTTTGGATGCCCAAGCCCTTCCATACTACCATATTACTGATATCCAAAATGGCCAGCAGAGATAAAAATTACAACGGATCTCCACACAGTTAAATAAAATGCTAATTATGCTCCAATATCCAGTTTTACTGTCGATTTTTACAGTGTCTGCAATAATTACACATGAACTGATTATTTTCAATGTAGGTCTTCTGCTTCCTTCAGCCATAGAAAGCCTTGCATTTATTTTAATCCTTCAGCAATTTCAAAAGGAGCAACTACAATAGGAAGGTGTACACAGCCTACATAGACAGGGGGAGGAATAAGGAGGGACAGCACACCTGGAGAACTCAGGTCAGGTGCCTGGTTAGGCTATGATACTATGTCTTACAAGATACCTATTGCATAGGGCCACTCTAACAAGATGGGGAGACATAGCAGCTCTGCCCAATACATAGAAACAAACAAAGGCAGGCAATCAAAATGAAAAGACAAAGAAACCTGTCTCAAATTAAAGAACAGGACATATCTTCAGAAAAAGAACTAAAAAAAAAATGGAGACAAGCAATTTACTAGATGCAGAGTTCAAAACACTGCTTATAAGGCTTCTCAATGAACTTATGGGAAGAGTAGATGAACATCATGAGAACTTCAGCAAAGGGATAGGAAACAAAAATGGAGATAGAGAACATAAAAAAAAGAAGCAGTCTGAAATGAAGAATATAATCATGAAATGAACACTACATTATAGGGAATCAAGAGTAGAGTAGATAAAGCAGAGAGTCAAATCAGCAATTTGGAAGATAAGGAAACAAAAAGAAAATATTTTTTTTAAAAAATGAGGATAGTTTAAATAGACTTTGGGACAACTTCAAGCATATCAACATTTGTATCATGGGGGTACTGGAAGGATAAAAGAGAGAGCAAGGAATTAAAAACTTGCTTGAAAAACCTTCCCTAACCTGGTGAAGGAAACAGACATACAAATCTAAAGAGGCCCACACCAAGACACATCAGAATTAAAATGCCAAAAGTTAAAGATAAAGAGAAATAATTTTAAAAGCAGCAAGAGGAAAGAAGTTAGTTATCTATAAGGGAACTCCCATAAGACTGTCAACTGATTTCTCAACAGAATCTTTGCAGGCATGAAATATTTCAAGTGATGAAAAGCAAGGGCATACACTCAAGATTACTCTACCCAGTAAGGCTATTATTTAATACTAGAGGCCTGGTGCACAAAAATTTGTGCACTCAGGGGTAGGGGGTCCCTCAGCCCGGCCTGTGCCCTCTCACAGTCTGGGACCTCTCAGGGGATGACCACCTGCTGGCTTAGGCCAGCTCCCCGGGGGATTGGGCCTAAGATGGTAATCAGACATCCCTCTGGCAGCCCGACAGCCCTCAGAGGATGTCCACTTGCCAGTGGGGAGCAGGCCTAAACTGCCTTAGCGCTGCTGTGGAGGCAGGAGAGGCTCCCACCACCACCACTGTACTAGTAGCCATCAGCCTGGCTTGTGGCTGAGCAGAGCTCCTCCCATGTGAGAGTGCCCTGACCACCAGGGGGCAGCTCCTGCATTGAGCATCTGCCCCCTGGTGGTCAGTGTGTGTGATAATGACCAATCATTCACAGTCCTTCTGCTGTTAGGGTCAGTTTGCATATTACCTTTTTACTATATAGGATAGAGGCCCGGTACACGGGTGGGGGTTGGCTGATTTGCCCTGAAGGGTGTCCTAGATCAGGGTCGGGGTCCCGCTTGGGTGCCTGGCCAACCTGGATGAGGGGATGGTGGCTGTTTGCAGCTGGTCACACGCCGGCAGTGGCAGGTGGGGAACTTTAGCTTCCTCCATCACTAGAGCAAGCAAGCCTCCTGTTCGCTTCAGCTGCCTGGCTGCCGGCTGCCATCTTGGTTGGCAGTTAATTTGCATATCTCGCTGATTAGCCAATGGGAAGGGTAGCAAAGTTATGGTTAACTACATGTTTGTCTATTATTAGATAGGACTGAAAGAGAAATAAAGAGCTCCCTAGATAAGTAAAAGCTAAAGGAGTCAATCACCACCAAACCATTATTATAAGAAATGCTGAAAAGTCTTCTAAAAATGTGAATAATGATATGGCAACTAATAAATATCTATCAACCATTATTTTAATGCAAATAGTTTAAATACTTTAATCAAAAGATATATGGTGACTGAATGGATTACAGAATATGACCCTTACATATGCAGTTACAAGAGATTCACTTCAGATTAAAACACAGAGATTGAAAGTAATGAAAAAAAATATTTCATGAAAATAAAAACCAAAAATAAAAAATTTGGTGCAGCAATGCTTATACCAGACAAAATAGACTTTAAAACAAATTTTATAACAAGAGATAAATAAGAACCCAGCAATTCCACTTCTGCATATTTATCCAAAGAAACCCAAAACACTAAATCAAAAAGACACGTACAACCATATGTTCATTGCAGCATTATTTACAATAGATGATGGATAAAGGAATGGTGCGTATATACAATGAATTATGAGTCAGCCATAAAAAAGAATGAAATATTGCCATCTACAACAGGAAGGATACATGTAGAAGGCATTGTGCTGAGTGAAATAAGTCAGATAGAGAAAGACAAATGACATTTGATTTCACTTATATCTAGAATATAAAGAATAAAACAAACAAAACAGAAACAGACTCATTGATCTAGACTATATATAAATATACCATATATATATGTGTGTGTGTGTGTGTGTGTGTATATATAATCTCCACTGATTTTTAGAGAGAGTGGAAGGGAGGGGTAGAGACAGAGAGAAACATCAATGTGAGATGGACACATTGATTGGTCGCTTCCCACACATGCCATGATTGGGGCTAGAGATTGAGCTTGAAACCAAGGTATATGCCTTTGACAGGAATTGAACCCATGACCCTTTAATCTGTGGGCCAACGCTCTAACAACTGAGCCAAACCAGCTAGGACAATATAGAGAACATTTTGATGGCTGCTAGGTGGGAGGGGATTGGAGGGATGGTTGAAAAAAGGTGAAGGGATTAAGTACAAATCGGTAGTTGTAGAATAATCATGAGGATTAAAGTACAGCACAAGAAATATCTATAATAATAAAAGCATTTTATGCTAAATAAACCGGATGTCCTTCCAAACGACCTTCCAGACAAAGCTGGGGTTGTGAGGGTAGCCCGGGTGCCGGGTACCTGCCAGCAGCGGGAGGGACGCCTGGGTCCCAGGTGCCTGCTGGCAGCCAGAGGGAAGCCAATGCCAGCAGCTGCGGGAAGGAAGGCCTACTCTTGCATAAATTTGGTGCATCAGGCTTCTGGTAGTCAATAATATCATAATAACTATGTAGGGTGTCAGAAGGGTGCTAGGTTTACTGGGGTGATCACTTCATAAATTATATCAAGTCTAATCACTGGTTGTATACATGAAACTAATATAATATTGAACATAAACTATATTTGAAAATTATTTTTTAAAAAGGCCTCCACTTAAGACTTATCAAAATTATTATACCAGTAAGCACATCAGTCTTCTACCAATGAATTATAACTAATAAAAGAAAGGAGGAGAAAAATGAAACAAGTAATTCATCTTTAAGCCACTTCTATGCCCCATGGATATAACACAGGACTTCATGAACTTTAGCATATCGGACCTTCACGACAGTCCTAGCAAGTGTGAGGAAACTAAGACAGAATACATTGTCCATCAGATCAATTCCTAATTTATCCTTTGAAACAACCAGGTAGCTGTCATCGCAATTAGTCTGCATCCAAACACTAGGAGTTTTTCTTACTACTGTACAACAGATTTGACTGACTGTCAGGAAGACAAGTCTCCGAAAGGAGACCTCTGACACCGTGACTTTGCTGACCTAATGACAACATAAATTAAAACTGAAATACTAAGTGATTTGAGCAAAGGACTGTGTTCTACAAAATATTATGTTGAGTGTACTCATCCATCTTCCAGCTTGCCTTTTCTTAATCAATAATCAAAGGGTACATTCCGTTTATCTATTTAAATCCAGTGAAAACAAGGCAGTTCATACAACAGGAGGAGAGCAATGCCTGCCCAGGTTTGGAGTCTCTCAGCTGCCTCTTGATAAATAAAGGCTCTTTAATCAATACAAACAGTCTGTCTATCATTTCGGTGAGGTTAAGCCATGTGAAACCATGCAAGATTCCCACTGGCACACTCAACTGAGAAGCCACTGTACCTTCACAAGTGGCTTACGGACAGTAAGTTACAGCTTCAGTTTTTGCCTTCATGTAGAGTATTTCATCAAAACAAATCATCTGCATATTATTTTCACTGACACCACTCTTCCATAAATTTCCACTTGAGACATATTGCCATAATGAGAATTACCACTGCCTTGCTTTTCTGAAGAAATAACTGACAACTTGAAAACAGTTAAGAAAAGATATTTATTGAACTAAAATAGCATCTCTTTAAATGAGATTCTCATGAGGAAAAAATACCATATTGCAGTATCTGTAGTTTTAAAACTAATGTGTCACGACAAGTAACAAGATAAATAAATAAATTATACTAGAAATGTTATAATGCTAGCCAATAAAGTCCAAAGAACAAAATGTCCACTTTCAAGCCTCCATGCTTTTACTCATGCCATCCCCTCTACTCGTATATTTTCTCTCCCTCTCTATTTGTTCTAACCTACATTTTCCATGGGTTGTATTTTTAAGTTAAAATGCATTTAAATAGGATAAAGTGAAACGGAAGATGGGAGGGCAATTTCAATCAGAGCAAATGCAATGAACAGAGTGCATGATTTTTAAGGAGAATGTCAAAGTCAATCTGAATGGCTGGAGCATGAGATGCAAATACATATCAGGAGGAATGATGGAAGACAGGCTAAGAAGAAAGGCTGGGAGCTGTGCTCTCATTCTTCACCTGCCCGTAAAGTCTGCAAGGGATGTAATTAGGTACTACATGATCCAGTCATTTCCAAGTAATGGCTTTTTCACCTAGAAAATAGACACTTTATTTCAAGTAATCGATCAAATATTCTTCCTCAATTACTTAAATATAAGTTACCAAGAAAGTTAGTCACTGGTCAGCTCTGGATCAGGGCTGTTGTGAGGATAAAATCTCGCAAAGGAGAGGAGACAGAAGGTCCAGAAAGGCAGAGATGAAGTGAATTGCATCACCCTCTGAAACATCTATTTGAACTGGGACCGTAAGGACAGTTATTACTCTCAGGAACCATCCCATATTTGGTAGCCATGGCCTTTGGGGAGTCTTGAGAGATTTGAAAAATAAATTTCTTCCAGGGAGTGCTGAGACATTCTTGCTGCAAGAATCTTGGGAACCTGAGCGGTTTGGCTCAGTGGATACAGCATTGGCCTGCAAACTGAAGGGTCCCGGGTTCAATTCTCGTCAAGGTCACATGCCTGGGTTGTGGGCTCGATCACCGGTAGGGGGCGTGCAAGAAGCAGCCAATCAATGATTCCCTCTCATCACTGATGTTTCTATCTCTCTCTCCCTCTCCCTTCCTCTCTGAAATCAATAAAGATATATATAAAAGAACCTTGGGAGATTGTATTAGCCAGTTGGTGGCTACCATACCAGAGTAGTCATGAAATGTTCCAACCCAAACTGACTTAAGACAGGTAAACTTTCACATACATTTTATGATCCAAAATATTACAATATCCCATCAAGACTATTCCTAGTTCCATCCTTTCACTATCATTCTGATAATCACCAATGTAAAAACAACAGTTGAGAGGAAAAGTTTCTAATCCTCCTCAAACAAGGAGATGTTTCCCACAGTTTCTATCACTTCTAACTTATATAAACAATGTACTGAAGAAGCAAGTTACCTAAATTTTAAACATTCAAGATTCCTATTTGTGGGTTGTGGGACCAAAACCCACAATTGCTTGGGTGAGGCAGTGGAGGAAGGGAAATCCATATAGCAAATACAGGGTTGTTCACAAGTCAATTTATTAAAAGGGTTGTGTGTAACAGCAAAGGAGGACTTCAAGTTTGATAACTTTCTACCGAAGTCATTACATCACATTTAATATCAATCTTTTCTAGGATTACTAAAACTATTTTTGTTCAATTATCATATTTGATTTTAAGGAAGAGTATTCTGATGGCCTGGTAAAGGAAGCATTTACCAGAGGAGAATGAATGTATAAAGAGACCACTTGAAGGTCAATGTAATAATACCATACTGCCGAAACCGGTTTGGCTCAGTGGAACCATACCTACTACAAGAACAAAAATGTTTGCCCTGGCCAGGTGGTTCAGTTGGCGGGGCTTCATCCCCTGCACCAGAAAGTTATAGGTTCAGTTCCTAGTCAGGGAACATGCCCGAGTTATGGGAACATGCGCCGGTTATGGGCATGATCCCTCATAGGGGCATGCAGGAGGCAGTTGATCTATATTTTGCTCTCACATCGATGTTTCTCTCTTTCTCTCGCTACCAAAAAAAAATCAAAAAAAAATTTTAAAAAGTAAAAATGTTCAAAATAGTATTATCTAAACTGGTGCAGGCACCGTAGGCTCCTTAGGTATTCAAATGTCTGATATGGTCATCATTTACTAATGAATCATGGGTATGTTTTTCAGAAATTAATGTCTAACATACCCATAATGCTGTTTCTCCATATAATAATATTTGATTGAAATCTTCTAAAATATAACATTCACATGCTCTTTTATTAGACAGGGACTAGCAAATGAACTTAACATATCCTTACAGTTTAAGGTCATCATTTTGAACTTTCACTATCTACAATAATATAGGACTATGTCTACAATTCAGTTTTCTGTCATATAATTAATGACAGCTCTTCACTTCTCTTGCATTTGTACAGACACATATCTCCTCTTTCCCAACTTCAAATGCATGGCGTGTAAATTATACTAGACACTGGATTTACAACTAAATTACAGAGCAATTAACCTGAATCACCAACTGAAGGCTAGCTGAACAGAAGTATTATTACCAAGGGTTTACAAAAGAAGCCACATAGAGACTGGTAAGAAGGGCAGCGATGCAGAAATGGCTGGCCCCTGCATCCATGTAAGGCCACTGAAATACCAGAGCGCTATCTCAGCTGCAAAAGCCCTCCCTGCAGTGTTGGGTCTCAATCCCACTCCAGTATCCCCAACCCACAGCACCAGAGCTGGGGAGAGGTACCCACAAAGTATCTAGCAATGAAAGTGGGGAATCAGTCTGCCTGGGAGAGAAAGGAGTCTCCTAGCCACTCAGACGCCATCTTCCCAGGGGCAAGCATCCTTACAGCACCAGGCAGAGAAATTTATGACCCAGTCCTCCAACTACTAGCAACACCACCCTGAGGAGCTTGAGGACCTTTGGGATGTTCATTTTCTGGAGAAGCTCTTGGCAAAGACTCAGGCAGTAACTGAGTTGTGTAGCTTTGGAACGAAGGGTCATTCTTCCCAACCTCTTGCACACAGCT
>NW_006291011.1:678660-701841 GCF_000327345.1 Myotis davidii
TCTGCTCTACCAAGCTCAGTCCTGCAGGTAGGTCAGAGGGCTGTGAAGAGCTGAGATCTTCGGAGCACAGCTCCCTGGGAGGCTCTTGTCTGGGACTTACACAGGCACTGGGCTGTGCACCTGGTAAGGGGAAGGGGCCATTCTTGCCTCCCTGTGCACAAATCCTGTGCCACTTCCTCAGTGAGAGCCTCCTATGACCTGTCCTTGCAAACCAGTGGCCCTGCCTTGCTGAGCTCAGTCCCCCAGAGGGATCAGAGTACTAAGCAAAGCTGGGATCTTCAGAGCCCATCTTCCCGGGAGGCCCTTGTCCAGGACTCAGACAGGTGCAGGGTAGTGTGGTTGAGAGGAGGGAGGGAAGACACATACTTGCCCCCTCTCTGCTGCAGACTCAGCCAACAATACCCTTCCGCCCCAAAGAAAGACTCTTTTGATCTGTCCTCCAGAGCTTATTCCTGCAGAGGGGCCTGCTGACTTCACCAACCTGAACCTGTGGTGCCCTTCTTCTGGGGGAGCTGGGGTCAAAGACTCAGGCGGAGACTGAGTGGGACAGCTCTGGAGTAGGGGCGACTTTCCCGCACTGAGTACCTGACCTACTGCCCCCAGGCAGGAGAACCACTAGCCCGCCTTGCCTATGCCAATCACCCTACCCTATAGGCCTTGTGACATGTACAGGGTCTGTGGGCTGTGGCCAGCCTGGACACACTCTACAGTTATCCTATAGAAGGCTCTCAAGGAAGACCAGGCCACCTCAGGGGGGCGGTGGTGCAGACCACAGGAGGAGGCAGAGCTCACTGTGCCTTGGAACTTTTAAAGATCTGCCCAGACTCAGAGCTGGAGGAAGCTGACCCTTGTACACAGCTTGATCCCTCCCATGCACACCCAGGCCCAGAAGAGGCAGCCACAAGCAGCGACTTGTGTGGTATCTCCGGATAGACAGAACAATGGAATCCCGGCCAGGAGATCCAGCACCAAAACAACCAGTGGTGGACTTCAGAACACATCGGAGCTCAACCCAACTAACCACACAAGCGACACACCCAAAGGGAAATCCCAACGCCACCTCTGGGGACAGCCCTGCACAGTGGCTCATACCCTGTGACCAAGGTGTATCCTTACAGTCAGGCAGCCTGAGGATTAACCCCACCCACAAAAGTGCCAATATCACTCAAGACAGAACTACAAAAGGAGGACACACATAACCCAAACCCACAAAGAGACATCCAGAAGCATCTAGCTCAGGTGATCTGGAAGACTGACGACTGAGCACCACAAAATACCTACAATATAAAACCACTATCACAAGTGTGGGTATCATAGCATATCTACCTAATACACAGTGACAAACACAAGGGGAAAAAAGATAAAATGGGGAGACAAATAAGCATGCCCCATACAAAAGGACAAGAGAAATACCCAGAAAAAGAATTAAATGAAATGGAAGAAACCAAGCTACCAGATACAGAGTTCAAAACAATGGCTATTAGGATGCTCAATGACATTAGAGGAAGAATGGATGATCTCAGTGAGAACTTAAAGAAATAGCAAGCATAAAACATAGAAACCATAAAATAAAAAAGAACTAGTCAGAAATGAAGAGCGCAATATCTGAAATGAAAATACATACACTAGAAGGAATCAAAAGCAGGTTACAAACAGCAGAGGATCAACACAGTAATTTATAGGACAAGATAACAAAAAACAACCAAACAGAGCACAAAAATATGCTCAATGAGCTTAGGGGAGGAGTAGATGAAGCAGCAGGAGAAAAGCTGTTAGTTATCTATAAGGGAGCTCCCATAAGGCTGTCAGCTGATTTCTCAACAGAAACACTTTGGGCCAAAAGGGATTGGCATGAAATATTCAAAGTGATGAAAAGCAAGGACCTACAACCAAGACCACTCTATGCAGCAAGGTTATCATATAAAATTGAAGGCTAAATAAAGAGCTCCCCAGACAAATAAAGAAGCTAAAGGAGTTCATTACCACCAAACAAGCATTGCAAGAAATGTTAAAGGGTCTCCTTTAAGAAGAAGGGAGAAAAAAATGAAAAGACAACCCACTGCATGAAAGAACATATTTGTCAATGATACATCTTATAAGGGATTAATTTCCAAAATTTATATGGAACTCAAAAAACCAAATACCAAAACAACAAACAATCTAATTAAAAATGCAAAACCCTGAACACTTTTCCATAGAATATATACCATATGGCCAATTGACATATTTAAAGATACTCAATCCACCATCACAGAAATACAAATGAAAACCATAATGAGATATCACCACACACCTGTCAGAATGGCTATCATCAATAGATCCACAAATGACAAGTGTTGGCAAGGATGTGAAGAAGAGAAAACCCTTATGCACTCTTTGTGGGAATGCAGATTGGTGCGGCCACTGTGTAAAACAGTATGGCATTTACTCAAAACAAAAATCAAAAAACAAAACCAGGACCTGCCTTATGACCCAGTGATTCCACTTCTGGGAATTCATCTGAAGAAACTGAAGCACTAATTTGAAAGAATATATGCAACCCTATGTTCACTGCAGTATTATTTACAATAGCTAAGATTTTGAAGCAGCTCAAGAGTTCATCAGTAGATGAATGGATTTTTAAAAAAGCTGTGGTGTGTTTATAGGATAGAATAGTACTTGGCCATAAAAAAAAGAAGGAACGCTTACCTACCTGAAGGGTAGAATGCTAAGTGAAATAAGCCAGTCAGAGAAAAGCAAGTACCATATGATTTCACTTATATGTGGGATCTAATGAACAAAATAAACTAACAAACAAAACAGAAACAGAGGCACAGATACTGAGAACAGATTGATTACTGCCAGAGGGGTGGGAACTTGGGGGACTGGGTGAAAAAGGTGAAGGGATTAAGCAAAAATAAGTAAATAAAGGGACGCAGACAACAGTGTGGTGATTACCAGAGGGAAAGCAGGCTGGGAGGAAGTGGAAGAGGACATAGTGGGGATAAATGATGGTGGAAAGACCGGGTTTTGGATGATGAGTGAACTCATCACACAGTATGCAGATGATGTGTTACAGAGTTGTACACTTGAACCCTGTAAGGTTTTGTTAACTAATCTACCCTAATAAGTTTAATAAAAATATACATAAAGCTGGACAGAGTGGGGAACCAGATAAATGAAGAAAAGGATGCTAACGAAGAATCAGTATCTTAAACTCAACCAAAGGGGAGTTATTTTTACTATTCCTATATCTAAAGGCTATCCGGGGTTTGCATGTTTTGTTTTATTTTTCTGCTTTTGATAAACTGTGACTCAGTTCATAGCAATGTTCTTGAGGGTTAAGCCCACTGGTGATAAGTGGCTGGATAAGATGCATTAAAAAAGATAACATCCATCTAAATTAGCTGGAGGCCATAAAAAGCGGTTTCCCACATTCTTGTCTCCTGTTACAGATCTGCTTTCTTGGTGGCTGATCCCTGGCTCCCATTTTCAGCTCCATCCCTGGCATTCTCCCTCCCACAGTGGCTCCCAGCCTCCCAGTGAACTTCTGATCTGGACCTGGCTGACGGCCATAATTCCACCTCTGAGACTACAAACTGAACTGAACTTGTTCCATCTTCAGCCATGACCTCACATACCCTGTATTTGGTCCTGCTAAGCAGCCCTATATCATGTCAGGAACACCATTTAAAAAAAGAAAAACTAAAAAGCGGGTAGGATTTAATATGCAAGTACTCTTGGCTTCCAACTTATCCCTTTAGTTTGTTAAATCTAGTTCGTTGCATCATCTTAGAAGATCTGCCCCAACTCTCACAGCTGTCCTGGGCAGTAGCTAGAGTGAGCAATATGGCTGTGAAAACTAACCTTTGTGTAGCATCTTTGCATTCACAGAATCCCACCAAATTTTTCACTTAACTGCTACACACACACTCTAACACATGCACACAATGGTTATGAAGGATGCTACATTATTTCCTTTCTACACATTATATACAGGTTTCCTGTTATCAAGTCACACTCTTTTGTAGCTGTACAGTAGACTCAAGTTTGGATTCGGTCTACAAATTGCCTGTTCTCTATAGTAAACCAGGTCCCTACAAACTGACAAACAAAAATGCTCTGGACCTAGAGACTTACCTAGCTAATTTGCATTCCTAGACCCATTTCCAGTGTGTGTGTGTGTGTGTGTGTGTGTGTGTGTGTGTGTGTAGGGGGGAAGAAGAGGGTGGCTACCATACACACCACTAAGCAATTCTCGGGACACTATTGGGGCTTCAGAGAATTCAACTCAGTTCTGACACTATCTCTCCTGAGACAACGTCAGATTCCACTTCAGTTGTCACCTGTGCTTCTGACCAACTGGCTATAAATCAGAGGTTCCCATGACTCCCTCCTTGGGTTTAATGTGCCAGAGTAGCTCAGAGAACTCAGGAGACCCATTTACTTACCAGAATATTTATTATAAAGGCATGTAACTCAGGAACAGCCAGAGTAAAGATGCCAGGGAAAGGTGTGGGGAAGGGCCCGGCATCTCCATGCCTCTCAGTGCACCACTCCAGGCCCCTCTAGTGTTCACCAGCTCAGGCGCCTCCGGGACCCTGCCTCTGGGTGTCTATGGAGCCTTCACTGCAGAAGCAGGATTGATAGCATCACTGGACATTTGTGACTAACCCAACCAACCACTAGCTCCTCTTCCCTCCAAGAGAATCAGGGTAGAAACCGAAAGTTCCAAGCCTCTAATCACAAGGTTGGTTCCCTTGGCAATCAGCCCCCATTCTAAGGTGGGGTCCAAATGTCACCTTATTAGCCTAACCAAAGGCACCTTTGTTGTTCTCATCATTTAGGAAATTCTGAGACAGAAACAGGGACGAATATCACATATATATTGTCTTATTATATATCACAATATCACACTAGCCATAAAGCCAGTGTGGATACTAAAGAGAATCAAACTTCAATATAATCTTTAAAGACGGTTCTCAAGAACTCTGTTATCATTATGATCAGTCACAGTTCAGTCCAGGAATTGAATTCACTTCTGTAAATTACATGGAAAGGAACTCAAACATTCCAAATCAGTCTCACTCTTCTTATAAGTTATAACAAAAGGTCTTATTTTTAAAGTAGGCATTTTCACACCTAGGACAAAGACTGTATTATTCGTAACATATTGAGTTATTGGAACATAACTCTGTGTTTTTAAGGGAAACTTTAAAGTTTAGGAACCAGAGAGGTGTTAGAATATAAACTGTTTACAAAGAAATAAAAGGTTTCTCTTGAAAGATTAACAAAAGTAAGAGAAAATGTACTGTTATTTATCAAATGAAAAAACAAGAATGGTAGTAATTTTTATAGCACTTATTCTCTGTCTCTAACTTTTAAATATTTGGGGTATGATATAACAAAAATGAGGAAAAGGCAGAAATAAAAAATGGCAATACGAGCAGTAATCATACCCTATTATTACTCCGCCGTATGTTGAGAAAAGCAGGAGAGAAACACTGGTTCATACTCTCACAGTTACTTCAGTGTTGACGTTTTGTTTCTCCAACCACAAGCACTTATTGAGTATTTATGAACCTTGCAGTTATAGTACAGTAGCAACGAACAATTTTCTCTGGTTAACGTGAAAACTTCACAGCATCTTGTCTGTTAAACTAAATATGTGACAAATAATCATGAGTGTTACAATACGGTCTATTTCAAAATCTCAAGTAGAACAGTAACTCATGAGGATTATATGTTTGTTTGGTTGGTTTTTAAAATATATTTTATTGATTTTTTAAAGAGATGAAGGGACAGGGATAGAGAGTTAGAAACATCAATGAGAGAGGAACATTGATCAGCTGCCTCCTGCACACCCCTAACTGAGGATGTGCCTGCAACCAAGGTACATGCCCTTGACCGGAATCAAACCTGGGACCCTTCAGACCGCAGGCCGACGCTCTATCCATTGAGCCAAACTGGTCAGGGCAGGATTATATGTTTTTACTCAGATAAGGTCCAGGTCAGGAGAGGAGCTTTCATTGTGTAAATGCACAGCAGCGCTGAAGAGGTTGAAAACTCTCAACCCAAATCAGCCCTTCTGTTTGTTATTTGGTGTGGGGACGAGGGGACGCTACTGTGGTAAAAGTAAAATGGAAGATTCAGACTGGGAGAATGAGGAGACCAGAGAAGCCCTGGGGAAGAACACAGGTCTTGGGATCAGGAAATGTGGAACTGAACTGCAACAGTGACCAACTGGAGCTGAGTCTGGAAAGAAAAACTGAGAGAAAGTCACAGGTGTCAGGCCCTGGGGTGGCTCCAGGTGATTCTGAGGCAGTGATGGTGAACTTATGACACACGTGTCAGAGGTGACACACGAACTCATTTTTTTGGTTCATTTTTCTTTGTTAAATGGCATTTAAATATATAAAATAAATATCAAAAATGTAAGTCTTTCTTTTACTATGGTTTTAAATATCAAAAGATTTCTATATGTGACACGGCACCAGAGTTAAGTTAGGGTTTTTCAAAATGTTGACACGCCAAGCTCAAAAGGTTCGCCATCACTGTTCTAAGGCATCAGGAGGCTGGGACAAGCCCCAGCTGTCCTAGGGATGGCCGCACCCTTTCTAAACCCCACCCGGGCACTGGCCCTTTCAATTCTTCCTGACTTTGCTTGTCCGCATTCAGTGTGCTCATGTCATGATCTGGATGTAACAGGGAGGAGAGAACATGCAACTCTTGTCCTTCTGTACTCTACAGTTGTTACTGCAATTGGAGACCCCACTCTTCAGGGCTCTGGTCCAGCTTGGGAAAAACAGAAAATTTCCCTTTGCTTGCTTTCCTCCTCTCCTACTCCCAGTCTTCCCTAGGGCTGCACCTCTTCCTTCCTTGTCCCCAGGAGCATGGATAATTTTCTTGCTAGTTTTTGGGCTCCAAGAGGTAAAAGACTCACAAGGCAAAGGTTACTAGGAAGAAAAGTCTAAGTTCAGTTAAAGCCATTGTTCTACAAACTAGAAAGGTAGCATTAGCATTGTCAGTGGCAGAAACTTCTGTTCAGCTTGCCACTGTGAAGCAAGGAGATAATAGAGATAGTATGTTGATATCATATTTGAAATATGATGATAGTATATTTACTTAAATAAAATATATTCTAAACACAGTGTTTACATCACATAAGTCAATTGTAAAAAAATATTAATAAAGACATAGAGGGTAGGACTTCTAAAATCACTGCATTTCCCGAAGATTCTTATAGCTTCCTGCTATAACATCACTCTCATACTTCACACTCTTTACCACTCTTCTCAGATGCCATGGTCAAATGCCATTTCCCCCAGTATTTTCAGTACTGCTTCTGTATGAAAGGATCTTATATTTTATTCTTACCAACATCACCTGGAGATAGAACACTGTATAAAATCAGTCTGCTTTTTAACCACTCTAAACTTTCTCTAGAAACTTGGACAGATTCAAATATTTGCAACCATTATCAAATAAATCCATTTGAGATCTCATCCACATCTGAAGCATGTCTTCATTATCCTAAAAATGTGATCCCACATAATATTCCTTCCCATGGCTAGTTACCACAGTGTGCACCTATGGACTCTTCTGAGCTATATTATCAATGCTTATCACAGCTCAAGACATTCCCTGTGAAAGAGGCTCTCTTCTTATAGAGAATACCTGAGGCCTGGTGCACGAAATTCATGCACGGGCAGGTTCCCTAGGCCTGGCCTCCGATCAAGGCTGATCGGGGCCTTCCAGCTGCCAGCTGGGGCCTTCTTTCCGGCTGCCAGCCAGAGTCTCCCTTCCAGCAGCTGGCCTTCCTTCATTCCGCACTGGCCCCTGGTGGTCAGCGCACGTCATAGCAAGCGATTGGTCTTCCGGTCAAACTCCCGCAGGGACAATTTGCGTATTAGGCTTTTATATAGATAGATAGATGGTTGCATCATTGCTGCCCACCTTTGCTTCACTGAAGACAAGTAACTGTGTTAAGCACTGTGGGAACAAGCACAAGGCAGGTACTGTCCTGACCTCAAAGAGCTTGCCGAGCAGCAGGGGCAAATACACCTCTCTGTAGTACTTGTGCCTCCTATGTGCAGGATCAGCCAAGTAGCATGAAAGCCGTTCCTGCCAATCAATTTGTACATTCCTGGTGGGCAAAAATCCCTGGGTCTTATACTTCAGGATGGCTCTGGTGTTAACAGCATATAATCCTCCTAAATGCATGTTTACTGAAATATCATCGTGACTTGCATTGTGCGTATCCCACATCACATTATTCGGGTGTGCAGTCAGAGGCTGCTTTGAAATAATTCCCCACTCACATTAATACTATATAAATATAAATATTTATATTTCTCACAGGTTTTCACTAAGTTTTAAATTAAATCTCTTGTGACCCATGGTTATATCACAAAAAGGTGCATTTCAGCTTAACGAATGGAAAATTAACTGCAAAACTTCTAACAATAATGGAACTTTGAAGACATCATTCAAAAGGCACAGCCTGGGCAATTTTCGCCAACTGTACGCAATTGAATTGAATGATTAGGTTGAATACAAAATACTTCATGCTTTCTTAGCAGAACAGTAAAACCTATCAAAATGCACCTAAATTTTGTCAGACGATAGCAGTGAAAGTGAAGCAGAAAAATAAAAAGTGTATGCTTATCCTCAAAAACAAATCGAGTGTAGATTTTTCTTTCTTTCTTTTTTCAAGGTCCAGTTATTCTCCAAGTAGGTTTAAATTCTGTTTGTTTGGAATGTGTGCTATTGCTATGAAGAACAGAAATAAATGTTAAGCTCGCTATCACGCCCCACCAAAATGCAGGGAGCTTGGATGCTCTCCCCTTAAACTACTTTCTGCTTCCCTTCCTCTCCGCGGAACTGAGCTGCATGATGGCCAAATGGAACTGTATCATCTGGAGTTGGCTCTCAATAAAATTACTTCAAAAGAGAAAAGAGAAATAAAAGGCAGCTTCTGTTTCTCAGAAGTGCATCCTTTGAGAGCTCCTGAGAGGAGCATAGCTTACCTGAGTTACAAAGAAAAGCTGAACTGTTAAGTCACTTTCCCTAATGAAAGATCAATAGAGCTATTATTAGACATTCATTCCACCCATCCAATTTAGGGTTGTCGTGTTGCCTTCCAGCAAGGCTGTCCATGCTTACTTCTAAATCTGTTTGCACACTTTTCCTATTGTCTATTTTTGTATTCTTCCTCCCTCCTTGGATGTCTCCTCACAGAAGAGTCTGCTACGTTACACATAACAAGAGTGGCAGCCCCTAAGAAGAAGGGAGCAGCTTAAATGTAAGCAGTAGTGTTCTTCTCTTAAGATTTCAACATCCACAGAAATACTTTATGGTAATGGTGTCACTGCTGCTTTGCAGACTTGTTATTGTGTTTGTGGAAGTTAATTATCTGATAAGATACACTGTGGTTATTACTGTCAGAAAAAAAATGTACGGGGATGTTTGTTAATTCAAAGTGTTCCATTAAAATGAGGTACGTTAACTAGAGAACGGAATAATTACTTACCCCTAATTATTACTGCATAATCATTTGGACATTTTATAGCTGCACTTATTTTTCCTGAATGAATTACACTTTATATTTAAAACCATTTGCATTTACAGTGTTTTACTGTAATAGAATATGCTGTTTTGTCTATATTTTCTATACTGAAGGTCTTGGTTGAAAATCCAATGTTTAAATTGAAGTGTTTTTCTCCCCGTTGTAGAAAAGTGTCAACATTTGAGCAAATCATTAAACATATCAGAACCTACAACTCAAAGGCTGATTATGATTCCTTTCAAATACTTTAAGTGTTAAGCCAACATTCCATGCAGAATGAAATGAAAGGCTTTGTTCAGAAGGAAGAGCAAGGGATTTCCTTATTGCACTTTCCATTTCTGTTGTTTGATAGGGATAAATCATACAAACCTTATGAGAGAGAGGACAAAGAAAAATTTTAAATGAAAGCCATAATCTTAAAGGGGTAAGTGTGGCTTCTTACCACAAAGCCTTACAGTTGTCACTGTCACATAGAATTCTAGCAATAAAAGTGAAGCCAAATGTTCTCCCTACACAGAAACAACCTCCTGCAAAAATACCTATAAATTGTTTTGTAGCCCTTGCCGGTTTCTCAGTGGTTAGAGCATCAGCCCACAGAGTGAAGGGTTGCGGGTTTGATTCTGGACAAGGGCATGCACCTCAGTTGCAAGCTGGATACCCAGCCCAGATTGGGGCAGGTGAGAGAAGCGACCAATCAATGTCTCTCTCTGTGTCTCTCCCTTTTCCTTACACTCTCTCTGAAAATCAGCTGAGAAAATACCCTTGGGTGAGGGTTAACCAAAAAAAAATAACTAAATAAAATTTACTTAAGGCAGGTGGAAGGGAAAATACAAGCATCCCTTCAGCCAGTAGATCTGCAAATTTCTAGGTGACAAATGTATGTAAAACAGGACAAAAATTGTAAAACCCATCAAACAATATCTACTATTTCTAAATCTCAGTAGTGTCTGGGATACTGAATATTATGTGCATTCTTCTCTAAAGACATCGATCAGGCCATGTGGTCCTCCCGGGCCTGGATCCTACGCCCTCTGCATTCATCAAAGCAAATCACTCTGCCATCTATGTCCTCAACTTTCTCAAATGGCTATGCTACAAAGAATTGTGATTTTTGTTGTTCAATCAAACCATAAGCTTTTGCCTGTGTACACACATTGTCTATAACAATGTTCATCATTATGTGCAAAAGCAAAGGGGATTAGGTAGACTGGTCTTATAGAAAACCAGTCTGAATTTTTTTCCATTTTTTTAAGTCCAACCCCTTATACATCACATCATCATGTCTCTTCAATGTAGTCTCAAGACACAAATAAAGAAAATATCTAGACCACTAATTACAAAATAACATCAATCTCAGGGTCAGCTTGATTAATTTATTATAAGTGACGAGATCCCCACTGGCTACTGTGTTGCTAAAGCAAAAATAGAATACAACGTCTTGGAAAGAAATGTTTACTCTAATTGACCCCTTTACTACTGATTCACTCAGAGTAATCACTACCAATGAAGAACTACGTCTACATAAAGCCAAGTATTGGTTTATTCTTTTTAGAGCAATTTCTTCTTTAAGATCACACACCTAGTCTTCTCACTTAAAAATATGTCAAGTTATTAGAGAATCCAATTTTCAAACCTGGCCAAACTAGACAAATTTCAATCTGATTACATGCAGATAAATCCATGGAGACTTCTATGTTCACCATGTACTTCCAGGTTTATGAAACTGCAAGAGTAAGTCAAATTATTCTGTATAGCTTTCCAAAATATACCATTTCATATAGACTAAAATGATTTCTGGTGTTCAATCTTAACTAAAATACTAGAGACTACATCAAAACATAGACTCTAGACTTTTACATGTTTAAAAAGTTAGTTATATAAACAGATAATAACAATCATATAAACAATTATACAATCATATAAATCAAATATAGCAAGGCAAAATGTTTAATAACTTTCAGTGTGCCCATACTGTGTTATGTGACTCATATCAACTACCTTTGAACTAAAACTCACGACTTTACCACATTAAAATTCCAAGTGGGATTTTTATAGTCTCAGAATTATGTCTAAAAATCTGAAACTGAGAATAAAAAATATAAGGTATCCCAGGTATTAGAGCAATGAGCAAGCCAGCAACCTGTGGAAACAACCACATACTGCACTTGGACGGAAAGACACCACAACAGGTCTTACTGCCAGCATCCAACTGGTCCTACCAACCCCTCCACAGCTGCTACAAAAAGAGGCTCTGAGAGGAGCAGTGATTCATTAGCTTTGAGGGGAGTCCGGTATTGACAGTAAGAGTCCATTCTCTCTGCTCTCTATGGAAAAGGCGAAGGATTGATAAGGTTTCAAAATAGCATTCAAAAGAGTGGGAGTGCCTGCAGGCAGGGAGACTGGACTCATTCCTAAGTTGGATGCTCAGAGCCCCACTCTGGTGCTGTCACTCTGGTGGAGTGAATTTCAGGGGCAGCTTCCAGGAAGCCCAGAAATATGGTACCTTGCCCATTCAATCCCCCTTCTACTGCCACAGGTCTCCTAGCATGCATCTCCTGAAGGCTGGTGGACCTGAGCATGGGACAGGAGCTCACGTCTGCTATAGAGATTTCTGAGGGGGTCAGACCAGCTAGGATGACTATAAGAGCAAGACTGACATGGACTGTAGTGAAGTGTGTCTGGGAGACGGTTGTGGAAAACCACACCCCCGGGGTTCAGAGGGTGTAGAAGAAATGAAACCCCTAGTAGTTTCTGTTCTCCCACATGAAGAGGTATGAGGTTGGGCTGCCCAGGTAGACAGGACACATAGTGGGAAACACAACTCAGGGAGCACATACAGCTGACAGATTCCTTCAGGATACAGTAAGTTAGGAGAGTGTGGCTAAAGCAACAGGTTTGCTTATGAGACAAATACATGAGAAACGGGGGAAAGTAAGTGTGGGTCATCTAGAATGTCAGGTTAAAGGATTCCCGAAGGCTGTGAACAAGGGCTGCTCATGGGTTAGAGCCAGGGTGGAGAAGGTGAGGGAAGGCAGTCGCATACCAAACAAAAGCTTTGCATGTCCTGTTTGTGCCAAATAAGTTCAGATTACTAAAGATTTTATCTTTTTCAGTTTATCAAATAAGATCTGTGAGTAATTATCCAAAATCTCTCATCGAGCTAGCAAAGGAGAGGGTCACTCTTCGAGACCATGATTTTCCTCTCTCACCCGCTGATGGGGGCAGGAAGAGAAGGAGTAATAAAAGAAAAGGACAGGTGCAGTGCCATGATGGCGGGCGGACAGCAGGTCACCTGTCAAGGCTCTGCGGCACTACAATCACCGGTGAGATCAGGGGTCCATGTCAAATGCACGGCTGCAAGGGGACAGCACAGAAGGAGCCTGGGAGGACCATGCTTTCAGCAGTTAGAGCAGTGGTTCTCAACCTTCTGGCCCTTTAAATACAGTTCCTCATGTTGTGGTGAGCCAACCATAAAATTATTTTCGTCTCAACTTCATAACTGTAATTTTGCTACTGTTATGAATCGTAATGTAAATATCTGATATGCAGGATGGTCTTAGGTGACCCCTGTGAAAGGGTCGTTCGGCCGCCAAAGGGGTCACAACCCACAGGTTGAGAACCGCTGAGTTAGAGGACCACTGGGGAAACTGAGACCGCAACTCCACAGAGTTCCACTGAGTCCCCTGGGAGGAGGGAAGACTGGGGAACTGGGTGGTGAGAAAATGTGGCAAAAATTTCTTCTAAGTCTGAGGACGAACACAGTGAGTGTGTGTGTGTGTGTGTGTGTGTGTGTGTGTCTACACATGCCCACATGGGGAAGGGTGTCTCCTTTTTTATTTTATTTTTTTAATATTGTGGCAATGTGGACATTCGTGCTCCAATTCCACCTATGCAGGAGTGTTCGGAAAGTATCACATTTTTAAAAATCAGAAAACACAGTAAGGACAAAATGGGAAATAGTCTAAATGAATAATCCTAAATCTGAGCTACCTAATTTTGTAGACAAAATAATACAGTATTTCTAATTTAATTATAAGATATGCAGGCTAATATCACTGAAATGATTGCTTCACTAGAGGAATTTAAAGTGCTACTAAAGCAAAGAGAAAAGGGAAGGCAGATCAATGAGCAAGCCTTGAGAAGGCATTTCTGAGACGCTGAAGGATAATAGTGGTAGCGAACACACATCATTTAAATTAAAAGCAGCAAAGGGAACAATCATTTGCCCGAGACACAGAACATATAAACATCAAAACAGCTTAGAAAATGGACCCAGAAAAAATACAGCAATATAGTCTCGTCTAATTTTATAAAAATACCTAGCCAAATATTTTGTATACAGGAGCTTGAAAATTGCCAATATTGAATATGGAAATGTGCTCAATTGAAGTCATCTAAAATATTGCATTTAATTGAAAGGGTCACAAATCAAAAGAACAATCTCCAAAAATTATTTTCTATCCACCTATTGCTTGAAGAGTCGGCTTCATTCAAAAGCTCACAGCTTACAACTGTTATAAAATACTCTACACATCATTTTTGTGGTTCAGTGTGAAAAACAATTGTATCTACCAAGTACTCATTTTTACAGCATTAAGTTAAACAATCAAGGAGGGCATTGGGCTGGGGGAGAATCATTTCTGAAAGCCTGAGGTTGGCCTAACGCCATTGCAGACTACCTCGGCAAGCCAAAATCTCTGCCCCTGCAGCCTCAAGCTTAGGAAATCAAAACAAACATGAAGGACAACCAATCATAAACAGCATCCAAGGTTTAAGCTATGGCCAATCAAATGGTTTCCTTTCTTTGCTTCCACTTTATACCATTCTTTCCCCTGGCCCCTGTCTGCAGAACACTCCTAATCATTCACCACCCTTCTCCTCACTTTTTATCTTAAATAACTGGCCAGTAAGTTGAAAAGTCATTTTGCATGTCAAAGGGTCTTCTTGTTCATGACAATTTAGTAAATCTAACACTAAAGAAACCTTTCCAATAACCTTTTTGGCTTAAGTTACTGCTAGATCTTCTCACAGTGTCCATTTCTTCAGAGACTTGAAAATAAGTTTAGTGGTACAGAAGCTTACTAATCAAACAGAATGAGATTCAACTAGTTTATAGAAATGGTTTTCATCATTTGATACCAAAGGCAAAATAAAGGGGAAACTGTTACCTGAATTGGACATTAATTTCCCCCCAAAGAATGTGACACTAAATATATTTGCAAAGCATGCTGACTAGAATTTTCATTTCAACTCTCTACCTCTGCCTCAAATGTGATCCTTTCACGCTGTCTTGGGTGCAGCAGCAACTCACTTAGACTGAGAGTGACATACTGGGTGTCATGTAACCCAAATTTAACTCTGCCTTCTTGCTACTACTTACTAATCTGCTACTTTGCATCTTTAAAAAATTAAAAAGTATGCAAACTTAAAAAATAAATATTCTAATGGATGAGACTAATTATACTCTTAGGAAAGCACCATTTCATGACTAAATCAGACCTTGTATCTGAAAGTGATCCTTTTCAGATAAAATACACTAATATGCAAACAGATTATAAAATTTTTAGTTAAGGACTCAAATATGATATCCATAGTTAACCAGGAAAAGGAAAACCTTCGTTTTCCAACATTTAAATTTTGTTATTGTGTGTTTGTGTGTATTTTCACAGGCCTTAACCCTCTTAATCTTTCTGTTCTAATTATGCCAATTTAAAATAACAAGAGCCATGGAAAACTTCATGTGGAAAAGAATCAGAAACTCCCATCTACTTCCCATATTAAAATAAATTTATCAAACATGAGAACTTAGGTATTTTTAAAAAGCACTTGATATTTACTTCCTATCATGATTTCTTTATATATCTTATGATGACATTCCAAGCTAATTCTTATTAGCTACTAACTGAGTTTTACTCTTTGGTAGCTACAGCCTTTCTCAAAGCTTGTTTCTCTATGGGTCTCAGTAGTTGCCTTCATTTTTTTTCAAGTTTAACTGACATATATGTAAAAAGCACATGAAATACGGTTTGGAGCGGCTGTGCCATCTTTTTCATGTTATCATCACCCCTTTCCCCAGCCTGAGCTTGAGTCTGCTCCATCTGCCTAATTAGAAGCTCACAACCCTCTGGGTGGTGACGGACTGTATGCACGCCCTGCACTGCACTTATCACATTTGTCATGCTCTATAAATTATTAATAACAGCAGCAGTAACAACATATACTTTTCTTAGCCTAAGGGGAAATATGGACATTGCAACCGTCACTTACTCACACTCCTGTTAGTCCTCTAACTGATGCACCCCGGGGTGATGATTACTAAGATCACTGCTTTCTCCTTTTATTCCATGTTTAATTCTCCTCTGCGTGTTTCATTTATTGTTTTCTGTGTTTTAATTTACCCCTCTGCTTTCTTTGCCAGCACACCTATTATCTCCTCCTGAATGCCAAAGCTGCATCAGTAGGTTTCCCTTAGCTGCTAAGGAAAACACCTTTGCTCATGTACACTTAATGGGTGTAACTATTGCACTGAAGCAGGTTTCTCAACCTCCATACTACTGACATGTGCTCTGCGTGTCTTTTCAGAGTGAGGGGCTGTCCTGGGCATTGGACATTAATTTCTCCCCAAAGAATTTGACACTAAATGTATTTGCAAAGCATATTGACTGGAATTTTCAGCTTCCAACTATCCACCCCTCTCCCAAGGAGACACACTGGAACATGGTCAAACTATTCCTTTAAGTATGTCACATTGCTTGAATTAATACAGAGTAAAAATGTGATAAATAAAAAATGAGAATTATGGTAAACACCACATATATCTATATATACACACACACACATCCTAAAAATATTTTAAATGTGCAGTCAAGCATTTAAGAAGGCTAAAGTCAATACCAGCGGAAATAAGTCAAACTCCAATGCTGAGGATTATTTTGGTGAAAAGAAAAAATTAGTTCTGCTACTTGGCTGACCTGAAATAGAGCTCTAAGCAAAGAACTAGCCATGATTTAACACCCAGTATGTCTTAAGGTCCAATTAAAATAAATCCTTCTAACAGCACTTTTATAAAATCACTGAGCTTGTTAAAACATATAAAATGTTGGCTCCCCTGAGCTACATTATGATTAGGGTACATTCAGAAATCACACACACACACACACACACACACACACACACACACACACACACACCGCTCCTCATTTCACAAGGACACAGTGCATTTCAAAATGAGCTATACTTCACTCTTCTCCCCGATTTCTTTGCTTCCTTCACTGAACTAGCCAAGGTCCCCTAACTTGGAAATTTACTATAAATCTGAATACTGTCAAGATGCACTTAATCTCCAGAGCATTGGAAAGGCCTTATAAATTCCAGCCAAAATGATCAATGAACAAATTCCTTTCTCTCCTATGATCAGTACACACATACACACATATCAATATCAGCTTTCTTTGTTTTAAGCACTAGCCAAGATGGCATTAAATAAATATCCTAGATACTTGGGGCTCCCTGGAGGCCTTATAAGCTATAGTTTAAGTGCTTGTGATCTGCAGTTGATTCATTCTGGGTTTAAATTCTGGTGCCCAATCCCTCAATTTCTGTGTGACTTTGAGCAGGTTGCCATCTCTCAGCCTCCGTTTCCTCATTATCCAGGGCAAAGAGCGATAATATTCGTACCTATTTCATGGAATTGTAAAGTTGAAATGTAAAGGCTCTAGGCCAAGCCTTGTCACAATGAGTGCTTATAGACGTTAACTAGCATTCTGTGTGTTACGTGACACTGAGTCAGCTTCCTGGTGACCCCATGCATGAGTGGTGTCCAAAATATCCTCTACAGCCCTGCTCAGCTCCTGTAGACTCACACCTATGGCTTCTTTTATGAAGTCAACTCATCTCATATTTGGCGTTTCTCTTTCATTACTGTCTTCTAATGTTTCCAGTATTATTGTCTTCTTCAAAGAACCCTGTTCTCTCATGGTGTACCGAAAATAGGACAGCTTCAGTTTTGTCATTGGGGCCTCCAGCAACGTCTCAGGTTCAATTTGCTCTAAGACCCAGTTGTTTGTTTAACTAACGTTACAGATATATTAACCAATGGATGTGCTTCAAAGACAACATTTATCACATGGAAGCTGCACTCTATCCCTCCCAAATCTTTGTCTTCTTGCTTTGCTTCATGTTATCCCCCTTTGCCAGCTCTATGACCAAAAATGCTGGTAATCCCACTGGGCTTTCTACCTCCAATCCCCATCCCACAAGCAATGAGGCCCTGTAACTCCGCTAACATCACTAACATTCCAGGAACCGCTCAATTACATCCATCATCTCATGTCACCTTCAGCATCTGAGACCTTCTATCCATCACCTCCTTTCCATCCCTACAGTCCCCATCCTGGTCCAGCCCCTCTTCTTCTACAGAAACTTCTAACTCACTATTTACAGCATCCCTACTCCAATCCATCCCACAAGGTAAAACACACGTATCATATGACCCGCAGATATGCTGAAATGTGCCTCCCTGACCCCAGGATGAACACAAACCTCAGAGCATACGCAACAGGACTTCAGGACTTCGGCCCTGTCTCTCTACACCACTCCGCTCCCCACACAGACCTGTCCACCAACCACAGCAAACAACCTCCAGGTCCCTGACAAGTGGCATTCTTCCTGACATGTTTGTGTGTTTTAGCACAGCTGCCTGGCATGTCAATCTCCATGAAACTATCTATTTAGCTCACTTTCCAAGTCTTTAAGCTTCACCCCTCTCTGAAGCAGCTTCTGAATTTCCTAGGGTTGAGAGAGGTCCCTTCCTGCAACTTCCTGAACCTACCTTAAGAACTTACCATTGCATTGAGTTTGTTGACTTTCTTATCTATCACCCCCATTAAAATTTATTGCCAGACATTTACATAAGTTTTGTTCACAGAAAAACTATTCAATGCTTGGCACACACTAGCCCTCCCAATATGTTAATTGTGGGGAGCCTGCAAGGCCATGGCATGCTCATGCCAGCTCAGCCTGGTTCAGTGACCCTGAGTGGGGGCAATGAAAGGCTTAGAAAAAGACAGACAAGAGAATGAAAGCTGGGTCTTGGGGACAGTGCCAGCGCCCACAAGCCGTGTCTTTATTTTATAGTAGTGCCATGAGGCAAAGTAAGGGCTTGATCAAGATGTATACAACATTCTCGTGAGTTTCAATCCTACTCAACTACATGCACCTGAACTCTATCATAGCTCAGATATGTGGGGCCACGTGTTCGGACCATAGGTTCAAGCTTACAGCTATAGCTATTGGCTAATTGTGCTGGGAAGGCTCTGCCCTCCAAGCTGGGACTTGCACGTGGCTACGAGAGGACTGTGCCTTCTCATCAGTCCAAGGCTTGAACCTGTCCAAAACACTGTAGCCGCGCCCCACAGTTAATATACAAGAAGGTTCAATAAATGAAAGAAACGAATAAAAGGCATATTGCAGAAAATTAGAAGTTCCATTTTGTTTTGAAGGGCCAAGATGAACAAAGGCATCATCAAATGGCATTTGTAAATGGCTCATGTACATAATACAGCCATAAAGAATATTGTATTTTAATGTAAAAAGTAAAGATTTACAGCCTAAAACTGGTTTCCAGGTTCTATCTTATAATTTCTAAACACGAAGTCCCAGCAATCTAAATGTCGTGGCCAGGTTTGTTCTCAGAAACCAGCGAGACTGAAATGGGATGTCAGTTACAACTTCTCAGCCAGCAAGTCTGGCTTCCCTGTGACACTGATATCCCTAAATTATTAACAGACCCTGGCAGCAGGAGCAGTGGAGATCCCACTTAGGAGGTGAACGACACATTTATTTAGTTTGAAGACAGATGATTCCGAGGGAGGGGAAGAGGAAGCAGTTACTTCAATCGGTTGGGGGTCTCCATGCCTTTGGATCTGAGCCTCCACTGATCTCCCCACTCTTTTTGGGTGCAAGCCTGCAGGCCACTGTGTCTCTTTCTTGCTGTCTCCGCTGACAGCTTCTCTGTGTGACAACTGAGAATCCCAGCAGTGAAGTGTGAAAATAAAGCACAGGCCACGATTTAAACGAAAATTTCAAATTGTAGTTGTCTTTTTAAAAGTTTTGAATTCACTAAACATCCAGGAAAAAAAAAATAGCTTCCTTGGAAGGGCTCATAGGGGAGAAAGAATAAACAAGGACACATCAAATTCACTCATCTTCCCTACCAGGCTCTACACCACCAGGACTGTCCTATGACCCAGGAGTCCTCGATTAATTGTTCTGACCCAGGTTAATGTCAAATATTTGACCTTTCTAAACAAAAGCTTCCCGTAAGTTAACATCCACCCCATCAAACTTATGTTTCTTTTGTTATGTGTTCTTTTCTCTTTGAAGACAAGAGAAAAACAACAATCTCGTTTGGCATGATATGAGACGGAAGAAGCCAAACTCCCTAGTTTCTTCATAGTCAGTTCATGTGTGTCTGTCTGTCTATTTGTCTATCTCTCTCTCTCTCCACAGCCCCCATCCCTCCCCCACAATTATTTTACCATGTCTCTCTCAAAAGGGTTCCAAAGTCCAAGTTCAAGGAGTGGGAGGGAGAAACTACAGTATTTTGATGCAGGTTCGCTTTAAATAAGATTAAGATTCCAGGAGAGGAGGAGTATTATTATCAACCCCAATCTCCTAAAACCCTAACCAGAACAAAGGTTTCTGAGAGGCACTATGTATTAGAATTTGGGATTCTCAGAATTCAGTAGGAATAAACTATGGTTTCTGCTAGCAAAGATGTAATCCTTTTAGCAGATGATTGAGGTAAGGGTTGTTGGTCCTGTTGCTGTCTTCCAGAATCCAGCAGAATTCTGGCAGAACAGAATCCTGTGTGTGTTGAATTATGGGCATAGATGCCTACATTTATACCCATTCTAATAACAAATCAAATTGATGGGATGATTTAACCCATATCTCTAAGATATGGGTTAAAGTGAGGTCTACTAGCTAGTAGCAAAGGTCATGTAAATAGCCGCAAGTAACATGCTTTGGTAAAGAGTAAAATAAAGTACACAGTTATGCACTGACAACTGGCCCCATAATATGTTGAGCAACGCATGTTACCATGATTATCAGAAACACCATCTTGGGGATTTCTGGGTTAAACTGGAGGCACATGTAAGGTTGGGATGGAAACTGGAAGACAGCAACAGGACCAGCAACCCTTACCTCAATCACCTTCTAACAGGATTACATCTTTCCTAGCAGAAACCATAGTTTATTCCTACTGAATTCTGAGAATCCCAACGCTGTCAATTCTTATCCTACTTCTAGCAACATGCCACAACCTCAAAGCAGTTTATTCATTATCATGCAATTTCAGCAAATCACATTTTCTTAACTTGGTTTCTGACCCGGAAATTGAGATGTTATAAATTGTTCTCCAAATTCCTACTTCTGAAATTGTTTCCAAATTTCTGTACTTTCCACAATTATGTGAAAAATAAGTGAGCCATGACAGTACCCTCTCATTCATTGTGATCATCTCTGCTATTTAATAGAACGATTTCAATCGAGAGTTCCTACCACCGCTAAGGGGGATGTATTAGACTATAATTTTATATTCAAAGCACTGTCAGGATAGAATGTCTCCAACCCCCGAGTTAAAATTGCTAGACGCATTCTCTTTCAAAGTGCTCACCACTTATGCTGCTGAAAAAACATGTGGCTTAGGAAATAAATATTTACTGAGCTTCAGAGGTAAAATAACAAACAGCGGTAAGATGTTCCCCCCAATGAGACAGGTGTCATGACTGAGCTCCTTGCCAAAGAAGGCTTGCTCTCCACTCGCTCTCCTGCCTGCTGACTCTGCCTCCACCACAGTCCTCACAGCTTCCTCTTTGGCTAGGCTATGCGTGCTGAATAAACGTCGCATCATATGGGCATTGAAATATGTGCATTCAATTTAGGAAAAGGTTTCCAAATGTATAAATTACTAATTCTAATTACCAATGTCTTACATTTTATGCTGCCTCGCTATTAGAAAAAGGATAATCAATTAGCTGGGAAGTAAATTAATCTCCTTCAAATCCTTAATGTAACCCAGTACAAGGAGATTAAATGTAGTACTGAAATATGTCCTATAAATCTTACATATTAAATAATATGGCTCTGTTATTTCTATTACATGGTTAGAAATATATCAGTTTAGAATAACTTATATGTTATAAAATCAACTTAATTAATCAAAGAAGTAACAGAAAAAATTAAAAAGGGAAATTGCTGTAAAAGCTATAAGAAGCATAAAGAGCTAACATTAGAAAACCAATGTTGAAAAAGAGCCTCAGTTTTCAATTATACTACCTGTTCCTCCTTGAAAGCTAATTAAAATACACCTCAGGAAACATAATCTTTTACAAGTTTAATTACATCTCTTTCCTCTTTTCATTCCTCAAAGCAGGAAGGACTACAATTCCCAGGATATACTTTCCACTCATCTATTAGGTGTCCTCCCCTATTGGTTCTTTTTCCCCCAACATTCATGAGCGGCTGCCCACTTAGCCATATATGTGCAATCATGAGATGAAAAGTCTACTAAAGGCATAATTTCAGAACTATTAAATTCGATAGTAGTTTTATACTTATACATATCTCTCTCTACATTGACTTTATACAGGGATAGGCAAAAGTGGTTTACAGCTGTGATTATGCAAAAAACAGCTTATTAGTTTTAAAAAATATATATTTTTATTGATTTCAGAAAGGAGGGAGAGGGAGAGATAGAAACATCAATGATGAGAGAGAATTATTGATTAGCTGGCTCCTGGACATCCTCTATGCCTCCTGCACGTCCTCTACTAAGGATTGAGTCCACAACCCACTGGGAACCAAACCATGACCTCCTACTTCATAGGTTGATGCTTAACCACTGAGACACACTGGCTGGGCAGCATAGCTTACTCTTGTATTGTTATTTATTAATTATTATAATGTTTATTTGTATTACAACTGTAAAACTACTTTGAACCAATCGTGTATATACACATACACATATAACATATGTACACTTATATATCATGTATGTACCTTTATATATCACATAGTGTTATTATATATTCATATATAGCTATACTTATATTATCTAAGCTAAATATAGGTATTATATATAAAATTCCCAGAACAAATTGTGATATGCATCTGTTTAAAAATACATTGTTTGAGATTCAGACCAAATTTTTCATGGAAACCATATTATACATTCCCAGGTCAACCCATGAAAGTCTTATAAACCCTTCACATAGTTGAGTTATAGGCTCCACAGCATTAACTAGAGTCTCAGGCCCTGCAAGAAAAAGTCATGTTGTCAAAGGAGTAGGACCATGGAGGATAGAAAACGAAGAAGAGAAAGACCATGTCCTCCTCTATTTCCTAGGTTCAAAACCTTAAAAGAACCACTTCTGGCCGAAACCGGTTTGGCTCAGTGGATAGAGCGTCGGCCTGCGGACTGAAGGGTCCCAGGTTCGATTCCGGTCAGGGGCATGTGCCTGGGTTGCGGATGCGTCCCCGGAGGGGGATGTGCAGGAGGCAGCTGATCGATGTTTCTCTCTCATCGATGTTTCTAACTCTCTCTCCCTCTCCCTTACTCTCTGTAACAA
>NW_006291011.1:702020-702849 GCF_000327345.1 Myotis davidii
TCCTATCCCTTCCTCCACCCACCTCCTGGCTTTACTCATGCCTTCAAGTGCCCTCCATGTTCAGCCTGTAGACCCCCACTGAGGTCACATCATTCCCAGTCATTCCTCATTGACATGCCTCAGTTTCCCTGCTCCATCATCCATAGATCCAAACATCCACAGATCGATGTGGATAAACTCTCATAGATGTTGGGAGCTAATGTTCAGGTCATTAAAATACCTATAACCACACTGAACACATTTCTTTCTTTCTCAAAGAATATGTTGGCTGATGCAAATAAAAAAGAAATAGGAAAAAATGTACTTGGTGAACAAAAAAAGTGAGAACGGATACAGTGTGTTATATATATTTTGGACAGATTCGTTTTGACCAATGGCCTGGACAAGAAGCTGCTGATTTGAGATGATCTTGCTACCTCCGACTTTAACCATTCCACTGAGAAAAGCACTGCATCTTTAAAAGCTTTATTCCTCCATCTGCACCTTCTACACACACACACACATACACAGACTGCACAGGGGAAGCTTCTCCAACAAAGACCAGGTGAGCAGCAGAAGGAAATGGTGGCACAAGATTCCCAATCCTCAAGCATGCATTGCCCATAGTAAGTTAGTTTTAATAGACAGACTCAGACTCCATTGAAATTTTTTCCACTGTCATGTTGCCTTCAGCAAAACACCAAATATGAAAAGCAACAACGGAAACATTCATTCATTGATCACCCCACCCCTCTAAAAACACATAATACTATTGTGCTTTAGTTATTACCTTCCTGGAACTCCGCACAGTGTTTGGGCTTTAAAAGGTGCTAGACCCCAAAGCTCTGAG
>NW_006291011.1:703680-764276 GCF_000327345.1 Myotis davidii
GCAAAGGGGAGTCTGCATTTTTTTTTCTACAGGGCAGGTTTACAGTTGTGAGTACGCAAAACGCAAGTCTATTCTTGTATTGTTTATTAGTTGTTGTATTATTTTCTTTAAGAACACCTGTAAACCTCCTTATGCCCCATCCTATATATTTTATGATGTCTCTCCAATGGGATCTCTTCAGTTGTATTTAACTCTGATGCATTCATGATTTGACAGATTTGAATGCCAAATTTTCAGAAACACAGGGGAAAACTGAGACCCTATAAGGTCAGTTTCTCTGAGAAATGGCACTTCAAAACTTGGATGAGAATCTCTTTCATGGAATTATTCTGGGCTGAAAAAATATATATAGATACAGACATAGATATAGATGACATAGATATAAACTTTGACATATATAGATAGATAGATACAGAAACACACATACATACACTTAGGGAGAAGGGGAGGGGAGGAAATTCCAGTAGCTTTCCATTCCCGGCAAAACAGCTCACTTTATTCAGACATTTAAGGGAAATTGAGGACCCTCCATATTTGGCTCCAACAGGCCTCTCAGAACATATCTCTCCACATATCACCAAAAAAGGGGGAAGGCAAGAGAAAGGGGGAGGAGGAGGACCGAGAAAATAAAACATAAATAAACTCCTTCTGATCTAAACATTATGTCCTTGTGACAGTCTTCCAAAGATGTACCTGTCCCACTCCATAAGTTTTCCTCCCCTGATGGAGGTAGACTGTTCCCTCCTCTTTACCGTGGCTGTGGTTTGGGCCGCAGTGACCAACTGAGTAAGCGGGAAGCATTGCCTGTAAATTCCTTACAGAAGTCTGAGCTCAGTCAAAACATACTCTAAATATACATTTGTTGGGACTTAAATAATTCAGGGAGTAATCATGTATTCATTTACCAAGAGTATACACTGATGAACTTGCAAGGCTAGGTCACAGAAGAATCAGCTTCTGCCAGCAATTCCCCTGGCAGTCTCTCCTCTTCCTCCCTCCCCCCAGCTCCAAACCCATCTCAGAACATGTACCTTAGAAATCCTGAGATGAGATAAGCATCCAACCCCTCAAAGCTGCCATGGTGGACAACACCAGGGAGAGGCCAGGGAGAGTACAAGAGAGAGATCCCAGGAGCCCTCACTGGACCAGTCCCCAGAGGTTCCAGACTTGCCAGCATCAGCCAGCAGGTATGTGAGAAGTGAGCCCTCAGCTGATCCCACCTACCTCTTTCAGAGTCTTCCTGCCCAAGATACTGTGGAACAGAGAAAAGTCATTTCCACTGCGCCCTGTCTGAACCCCTGACCTCCAGAATCTGTGGACATAACAGATGTCTTTTTTTAAGCCGCCAAGTTTTGTGCAATTTATCCAACAGCTACAGTAACTGAAACTCTTCCTCCAAGCTGTGCAGTCAACAAACCCAATTGCTTGCGCAAACACATCTATTCCATGCCAGGAAATGTGTTTTGTATATCACTCCTGCTCCGTACAACCATTTTGCAATTCACTCTGACTCTGTAGATCAGGACTGCAGAGCTCAGAGAAGCTGACGATGTGTCCACTGTCACACAGCTGATAGGTGGAACCGAGACGGAAATCCAGGTTCTTCTGACTGTCAAGTCCATGATCCCAACTCTCTCACTAGCTCACCTTGAAGTCCACACTGTAGGGAAGGCCATGGTACTCAGTCTCAGCTATCACTCTGGGCTCAGAAAAACTAACCTCACGCGTTTTCTCCCTTCTCAACGAACCTCAATCACAGACAGAGTCATATCATTTTCAGACAAATACTAAATCAACCTTATTTTAGATATGTTGAAATAATATGTGAATTAGGGAGCTATGTTAAAGTTGATTAATGGGAAAGTATTTAGAAAGAAGAGACTTATTTTGAACAATATGAAGGGAGCCTACTGTGTTTTGATTTAAGGGTTACAAGTTGCACTTTGGCAAAAGCGGTCCTATGAATTATAATTACATTTATCTATTTAACAATGAATGTGTTCATTCAAAGAATTGCACTGCTCTCTGTGGGCATATGATTAATATGCATGTGCTCAGACAACATTCACAAACTTGAGAATCCTAGAGATACAAAGATGATCAGCTTCCCCCAGTCTGAGGTTGTGAGTAAATTTCTGCACCTTTGAAGATGCTGTTCTGGGAATGAGTTGTGCTTGCATCAGAAGCCGGATGTCAGACTGACCTGTCCTGATATTTTCAAGGGCAAAGACATTACATTTTTATTCCAATGGACCAAGCTCATAAAAATGCCACCCTTATATTCTGGAGCCTTCAAGAGAAAGCTTTTCTTTGGCAGTGAATGAAAACAAAGGCAAAGATGAAAGGAATCATTTCTTAAAAGAAACAAAAAGGCCAACACAAAGGCGTGCATAAATGCAGAAATGAGGGGTGGCGGAGGCGGGGGGCGGGGGAGGATAGGTGCATTATATTTGGACTGAGAGTTGAGAAGAAGCGAGGCCCCATGGACCAATAGTCTTCCTTTAGTAATATTAAAGTTTTGGGAGAAAAGCCACCTTTGAATGTTCCATGAACAAAACTGACAGCCACAATGTTTCCATTTTGTTGGGGTTCCAGAAGAACCCCTGTGGGCAAACTCTGCATGTATACCAGACTGAGTGTGATGTGTCTATCTCAAGGCAACAAACACATTGGGAATAAATTGCAAACCAGCCCATATTTTGGTTGCATACGATGTCAATCAACTGGTTGGACTGATTTTTACCATAAATGGCCTATTTTACAACCGACTCAATGGTGGACTTGTGCAAGTGCCATACAAAACTACTGACATATAACAGAGGCGCTCAAAAATATCAAGCAATAATACTGCCACACAAGAGGAACCGGCCAATATAACTGAACCAAATCTAATCACATCTTTGTTTTCAGGTTCAAATATTTCCCCAAACAGTACCATCTATCACCTTAATCATGAAATACTTTTTGTTTACAAAAAAAAAAAGGCAAATGAACACCATGTTCTCCTTTATTATGCCACAATGCCGGTCTCTGCCTTTGAAACTAAAAGACCAAGCCAGATCAGGTTGTTTTCTTTTAAATTCTACTTTTGGTTGTTTTCAGCAGCTCCTTTTAAGAAACATTGGTCCAGTCGGCCTCTTGGGAAGATGTTCAAAAACAAGTGTTCTCATTTGAATTCTAAGGGATGCCCCTAAGGGAGACAATAGTCCTTTGAAAGCAAGCAAACACTAGCGGAACATCTATAATCCTTGAACTTCTTAATCAAGTTCAATCTACAATGCACAATATGACCTGATCTCATCCTTAATCACAAAGAGAGCTGTCAGCTTCCCCGACACCTTCTAAGACATCATGTTGTTTTCATGTTAAGAACGTAAGTACTCTGTGACAAATTAGTTTTGAGGCTGCCTTGGTCAAACATGAGATTATACAGAGAAAAATTCAAGCTAACCTCGAATGTGAGTTTGTGTAAACTACACAGGAACAAACCCATGTTAGACATGTGTATGGAAGCAGAGGGCAAAAATTCCCCGAGTTCAGGTCTATAACACAAAACCATGTCATGCAGAATTAATACACCTTGTAATTCTCACTGAAAGGAATCCCAATAGGTGAATAAATATCTGTTATCCTTTAGACATGATAACATACATTATAGATACATTATCTTCTTTAATCTTTACAACAATTCCATAAGGTGAAATGTAGCCTCATTTTAGAGATAAATCAAAGGAGAGTCAAAAACCTAAATCTGTGCCCGTATTGATATAGCTATAAATGGCAAAGCTGAGGTTCAGGCCAGTTATTCTGAATAAAAGGCCCAGAAACTCAGTCCTAACAAGGGGCCATCCTAATAGAAGTAATAAATGGCACCAAGATGAGAAAAAAATGATCTTTGATTTATTGAAACCACATAGTATAAAGAAAACCAAGATAAGTTTCGATGCACTTAAAAATAACCAGGAAGCGTATATGCATATATGCATAACCCCTGGACACAGACAATAGAGTGGAGAAGGCCTGGGGCAGGGAGGCAAGGGTCGGGGAAGGGTCGGAGGGGTGGAGGGGAGGAGGTGGAGGAGGTCAATGGGGAAAAAACACAGACACTTTGAACAATAAAGATAAATAAAATAAAAATAACGGCCTAAGGCATAGGTTAAATGTTAAAAGCTAACTTTTCTGACTTTCTTTATACTCTATCAAGGCAGAAAACTAAACAAAAGTAGATTAACCAGACCAAACCTTTACAAGTGTTTAACATCTCTATGAAGCTAATGTATAAGACACAGTATTTCCTCTGGGAGATAAAAGCCTGTGCAAGACTGGTTTCTCCTTTAATTGAAAGAAAAGTCAATTAAAGTTCTCCTGGGAGACATTCCATATGATTCCAAAGAGTAAGAAACTTGTTGGACACATTTCTGAATGCAGTGAGTGCTAGACTCTACTCAAAAATGCCCCACATACATATTGCGTGTTCAATCAAATGCAGCCCTTAGGTTTTACAGGTTAAAGGAAATACATGGAATTATGACAGAAAGCGGAAAAAAATATATATTGTATCCTGCATTTGGTTTTAAAGTGTTTTCTTTCAAGGTTTCTCTATTTCTTCTATTAAAATTTGTCATGGCCTGTCTTAAAACTCTGCCAGAAACTTCTGAGTAATGAAAAAATATCTTCCAATGGCCTCAGAAATAAAAATATGGCATTTTCAAAAGAAAACCAAGATGAATGCCCTTTGAAGGCAGGTTCAGCAAGGACAAAACAAACCATATGTTCCAGGTACGTGATGGAAACCACATGGTCCGTGGGGCTCCAAGCACTTGATATGCTCCACCTGAAGTGCCAACGTCAACAAGCAACGGCGTTCGCTGTGACTGCTGTGATAGCCGAGGTCGACAGAATTGTGGGCTGTGTGAGCCTCAGTCTAATCTTTTTAATGTCAAGCAAGAAAACTGGCATTTGGGGGGTACAATGTTGCTGTCCAAAGCAAATACGTGGGAAGGGGAAAAGGCAGACATTAAGTAAATAATACAAGAGGTCCTTAGGTAAAATAGGAGAGTCTAATCTTCCTCCAGCTGCTCTCCTTTTCTCCAAGGGTATTTTACATTTTATGCACCAAATGTATACCCTGTGGACTTTATATGCACCCAGTTTCGCCATGTTGTGGATGGTGAAGTTGTTTAAGAATTGAGAGGCCTGAGTTCAAATCTTTGCTCTTTGATTAGCCATGTATGTAACCTCTTGAAAGATCAGAGAAACAGGCAATTGACCTGTGTTTTTACTTGTGCGGTCTTCTCAAATTCTGGATGCCTGCAAAATTATTCCTCTTTACAATAAAATGTTCACTATACAGTGATAATGCAAGAATTCTTTGGTTTAGAAGCAAGGATTTTATTTGCATGAAAAAAATCATACTAATTGATTTACTTGGGATGTTGCATAAGTGACCAAGTTTTCATAGGCAAGAGATAAGTGTATTTTTATTGTTCCTTTATTTTCTTCTCACCCTTCTCATTCCTCTTAACCCTTTATTTCTCTCAGTAAACAGGTAAGATAAAAAATAAATACCTTGGGTTATTTCAATATAAATGTGCTAAAAATTAAGAAAATATAAGATGGTATCTACATGGAAATACATTGTAAAAAAATAGTTATTTGTTTATAAAAAGAAAAATATTTAGTAAAAAGAGAGATACTTACAAATGGATGGTGATTTTATTTTATTTTAAGTGAGTGCAAACTGCTCCTTGAAAAGGCACCAAAAGTGAAGTATGCAGCAATCTGTGCACAGAGATTGTGAATACTGTCAGATGGAGCTGAAAGTGTCCTAGATGCAGGTCTTCCTTTAGTCCCGGGCTACTAGCCTATGGTCACTAAGGGAAGCCAGACATAGCCAAGGAGATAAAGAACACAGCCCCTGAATTCCCCAGTTAAAATCCTGGCTCTGCCTCAATTTTATTTTCTCACCCAGAGCAAGCATCAAGTAATACTAAAATCTACTTCATCTATTCATTATAGGATTTCAATTAGATATGTGTCTACAGTTTTGAAAACAGCCTCCAATATACATTGAGACTTGGATAAATATATGTTATCATTGGTAGGGATGGTGCTATTATTATTAAGACCCTATAACACATATTTCTCAGGTTTCTCCTTCACATCACATAGGCCACGATGACCTCTGCGATTGACGTGTTCTTCATACTTTCAATTCATACCCAGTGAATACCAAGCTGTGCATCCTCAGTAAAATGCGGTTAAGAGAGATGCCCACAACAAATGTTCATTGAACTACACTCAATCTCAATTTCCTCATCCATAAAATAAATGAGCTGATCCAAATAATCTTTAAAGTCCCTCAATGGTACACCTTTATTATTCTAAACACATGTGCCCACGTTTATATCATCAAAATGCATGTTAATGCATTTGACGGATCTTCCAAATTTTGTAATTCAGGGCAGGAAAAACTGAAACAGTAAAAAAGAGGCTCTTAAAAATTACTGATTAGAAAAATAATGGATTCATTAGTGGTTTCCTTTCCACTCCTCTTGAACAATGGAGATGTCTAAGTCTGGCTAACGTAACTCTGAGAAACATCCTTACAAAAAAATGTTGTTAAAGTTCAGCCATAAGATTCTAGTCCTAATTAGTAGCCATGTTATAATAATAAAAAAATGAGTGCATGAGAAAATATAAACAAAATCAGAGTATGATTAAGTGACTACTGAGAAGGAGTTTTCTTTCTCTCTCTGTTGATTAGTTCACTGCTGGCTACCTGAAAACTTGTTCACGTAATCTGTGGAATCAATGGTGGGACAAACTCTTTGGTCCCCTCTCCTTTAAAAAGAACAGTGCTGCTTTCATACACAATGATTGAAAAGACAAAAACTTATTGGAACAGAATTTTTAAAATTCATCTCCTAGGAACCCTAAGTCCTCCTACAACAATACTGGGTTGTTTTCTCACATATATAACATACATTTCTTCTTTAAAATATTTAGAACTGAAAATAAAGTCAGAAATGTATTAACATAGGCTAATTTGTTCAAAAGAACACACAGTATATTTGTCACAATAGAAAAGAATGCCCTAAAAAGAAGATAGTAAGGAGGTAATAAAGGGAGGGGGGAAAATGAAAAGATGAAGAGCAACAGAAGAAAAATACCCATTCACAATAGTACTGGGAAGATGTCTAGAATATAAGCAGATTCTGAAAAAGTAAGAGTAATTAACAGGTACAATTTTGATTTGGGTAAAAAAAATTTACATAAGTTTGAAGACGAAAAATTTGTTATTAATTACCATACTCAAAATATGCCTAAGTACTTTGAATATTCAATTACTGAGGCTTTCTTTAGAGTTGACAATTTTAATATCTTCTTCAAATATTTAGCAAACTTCTTAAGTTGAGAAATGAATTTGACTACAATGTTTTCTCCTTTCTCTTCCCACACAAAAATAGAAATCAATGAGAATTAAAAAAGGTAAATCTTTAAGAACAGCTGAAGGAAAATTACTAACTTTTTCTTAAGAGTCCAGAGTGGAAAATAATTTAGAAACTATTTGGGGGTGGGGGGAACGTTTTAAGAGAAAAATTAAATAACTTTTCATGTAATTATTTTATGGCATCAGCCCCAAATATTCCCATAGCCACAGCTCTAAAATATGTACTGTCTCATTAGATTTGAAAAGAAATCAAGGTAGAAAAGAGCGAAAAGAAATAATTTGAGTTAAAGAGGTAGTTTGCACAATGGTATCCATTACTAGTTTCTTCTTCCTCACTTTACTCTCCTGCTTTAGGATGAAACAATTCTTAGGGCGATGCCTGGAGCACCATGTTCAGAAAGACAGTGAAGTTGTTTCCTCTGGAAATAGCTGGAGCAAGTGCTATGACTGACTAGTAATATCTATCTCAAACAAGGGAAGGGGAGAATAGTAGCAGTGACAAGCAAAAAAGAAAGAAATTTAAAAACTTATCTTGGTTGGTCAAAATTTCTATAAATTTTGCAATTTCAAGTCTTTGGGCATCTTCATAAAAATTGTAGTGGGAAGAACCAAGATGGCAGCATAGGTAAACGCCTGTACTTGCTGCCTCCCACAACCACATCAAAATTACAACTAAAATACAGAAAAGCTATCATCCAGAACCGCCGGAAAGCTGGCTGAGTGGAAGTACTACAACCAGAGAGGTAAAGAAGAGGACTATAAAAACCAGAGCAGATTGGGACTGAGTGGCACACAGGCTGCTAGAGACCCAGCTGTTCCTCTTGCAGAAGGGGCTGGTCAGGCACCCGGGTGTGTCGCTTTTTAAATCTGGAGGGAGATGGCCTCTGAGGAGGCTGCCCAGAGGAGTGAGGTCCCATCACCACACCAGACTCCCAGCCCAGGGTTCCAGAGCTGGGAAGAGAAGTCCCCGCAATTAAGGGCTGTAAAAACCAGCGGGTTTGGGGCTCAGTGACACAGAGGCTGCTGGGATCCCAGGTGTTCCTCTTAAAGGCCCGCGCACAAACTCACACTTCTGGCTTCTTCCAAACCAGGAACTGAATTTACAAGCTCCCACTTCCTCTGAGCTCCAGTGCCAGGCGAGGCTCTGGGGGACCCAGACAGACACAGAGAGAAATTGGAGTGTCTGGCATCAGGACAGGAATGCAAGGGCGGCTTTCTTCCAGACGGAGGTGCTCGCAGCGGTCATTGTTCCCATGCTGGGACCTCCCCGGTGCAGGACTGACTGACAGACATTTCTGTTCGCTATGCCCTGGAGATTCCCTGAGACCCCACCCCGCCCAGTTTACAACCCTACCCAAACTGTGCGCAGTGGCTTTTGCATATGAATGGCCTGTCCTTTCTTGGCCTAAAACCTGTCAAACAAGCTGCAGCTGGGTCATGGATCCCCAAACCTATCAATAAAAGGCCCAAGGCTGGCACCAACACCAGCCTGCTTTGCTTCACAGCTGGGCCTTGCATGGACACTACCAAACCTGATACAAAGAGGGGGAATCTGCAGACCTCTCTGTAGCTCCTGCTGGGTTTCTCCCAGTGATACCAACAGCAATCAAGGCTCAACTACAATAAGACTGTGCACACAGCCCACAAAAGGGTGCACCAAGAGTATCCACCTAAGGTGATTAGGGAGGCTGAGCCACTGGGCCCTATAGGACACCTACTACACAAGGCCACTCTATCAGCTTAAAGAGACTTAGGAGCTACCCAATATATAGAGGAAAAAAAAAGAGAGAGAAGCAGCCAAAATGCAGAGACAAAGAAACATATCAAAAATGAAAGAAATGGAAAAAAAGCAAACTACTGGATATAGAGTTCAAAACCACAGTTATAAGGTTACTCAAGCCCTAACCAGTTTGGCTCAGTGGATAAAGCTTCGGCCTGCAAACTGAAGGGTCCCAGGTTCGATTCTAGTCAAGGGCATGTACCTTGGTTACAGGCATAATCCCAGTGAAGGATGTCCAGGAGGCAACTGATCGATGTTTCTCTCTCATTGATGTTTCTAACTCTCTATCCCTTTCCCTTCCTCTCTGTAAAAAATCATTAACACATATTTAAAAATAAAAAATAAGGTTACTCAAGAATCTTCTAGAAACCTCTGAGGAACTTAGTGAGACCTTCAAGGATCTTAGTGAGAATGCAAAAAAAAAAAAAAAATGGAAAAGGACCAGTCAGAAATTAAGCATACATTGACTGAAATAAAGAGTAGTTTACAGGGATTCAACAGTAAAATAGAAGATCCTGAGAATCAAATTGATTTGAAATATGAGGAAGCAAAACAACAAAAAAAAAAAAAAAAGAGGAAAAAGGAAAAAGCATAGCTACGCTGGCCAGGCAGGGTATTCTTTAAGAAGAGGAAGAAGAAGAAAAAGGTAAAGATAAAAAGTTATGACCAATAAAGTGACAACAAATACATATCTAGCAACAAGTGAATCTAAAAATCAAATGAATAAAAAATTTGATGAACAGAATAAACTGGCGAACGGAATAGAATCAGGGGCATGGAAATGGAACAGAGAGATGATTCTCAGAGTTAATGAGGTAAGGGAGGATGCGGGAAGAGATTAGACAAAGATCTTATATGCATGTATGCAGTACTTATGGACACAGACAATAGGGTGGCAAGGGCCCGGGGTGAGGTGGTAACTGGGGGGAGGGGAGCTATGGGGGGGAAAAAGGGACATCTGTAATAATCTCAACAATAAAACTTAAAAAAAAGAATTGTACTGAATTTGAAGGTGCTTCGCTTCAAAATACTTTTGTACAAACAGCCTTCTAAACTACTTTTGAAGTCATAAAATAGTAACCAGATTCCATGGGGCCAAACAGTTTTTACTTAAGTATTTGCCAGCTTACTTAAAATAACTTGGTCAAGACTTCCTTTCACATTTTTATTGTGATGTGATCAAATAGCCCTGTAATCTAACACTAACTTGCTACCAAAAGCAACTTCATGCAACTTTATTCCTTCCTCTGAGTCCTATCTCATGCCAAGAATATACTGGCTTATGTTTCAAAAATGAGAGCCTTGAAATAGTTCCATTCAACTCATAATCATGTTGTTTTTTCCTTCATACCGCCTATTTCTTTCATTCTTTTGCATGTCTCTGGGCCCAGAACTGATGCATCTACTTCCTGGATTATTTTCCTTTGGAAGACTCATACTCCACCTTAATGCTATTGAGGTAGTCCGCTCCTTTGTTTGGTTATACCACTCTCGTTTCAGACTCTCAAACAGTTTTGTGCTAATTTACAAAAAAGAAAAAAGAGAGAGAGATAGAAGATTCTCACTCTCATAAATGGGGAATACGAAGTAAAGGAAATACTTTAGATTAAGGGGTCAAAAAGTGGATTAACTGCCATAAACAAACCATAGTCTCAGGCGCTTCATGCAATAAATCTATTTTTTATTTATGTCACAGCCTAATATATTTTTGGCAGGCTTTGGTTCTTGTAGACCCATTCAGGAAACTCAATTTCTTCCACCTGGTGGCTCCATAGTCCTCTATCCCCCGCAAGCTTCCACTGGGTCCTCTACCTTGAGCCAATAGATGAGGGGACAGAATGAGCTTATGGAAGTTGCCCTCAATTCTTAAACACCCTAGCCTGAGGCAGCACAAATCCATTCCACATCATTTACAATCACATTCCATTAGGCAGGGCCATCCTTAAGTGCTAGGGAAGTTGGGAAATTTGGTTTAATGGTGTGCTTATGAATAAGAGAACATGTTAGTGAGCACTGGCAATCTCTATCATAAAAAGCTACTCTCAGCCCTAAGCATTGATTTCCAAGAATCCAAGAATAGAGCCTATTGATATTTGCCCTGCTTCAAAAAGCTGTTGTGAGAATCAGGTAATAAGAGATCTGAAATACTTTCCGAATTGTAAAGTGCTATGTAAATGTGGCACACTGGCCTCTAGACATTCCAGAAAGGTTCTTTTTCAAACTTTTGAGAATCCCCAAATACAGTAATATATAAACATTTTTATAGGTTTTGGTCCTTTTCTAAATCATATTTGCAACAAGAGTCATTCCTTTCCTCTTTACAGCTTCACACTGCAAATTAACTTGAATTTCTTTCCCTGGTTGATAGTTTTTAAAAAAGAAACAGTTTTTAATATGTCTCAAGAGTTACTATAAATGTAATCAAAGGACAAAAGATAAATGAAGATGCAGATTTTGAAAATAAATCAGACTCACTACTGAGCTGCCTGTCCTGCTCAGTCACCCACGCCTGGTTTAATACAAGTAGAACTAGAGTCGAGGCTCAAAAGTTTAGCAAAATAAGTACTGCAGGTTATGGAACCATGAGGTAAGGTACAAATAGTCAAAAGTGCAAATGGTAAGTCTTGGAGTCTTGGAGAAACTTGCTCATGTCCTCAGCATCTAAAGGTTGAACATAAGTCCCACTGCTTCCCAGATTTTCCCACTGCTTCCCAGCTCACCATACCTCTCTCACCCACACGTTTCAAGCAGCTCTGCAAATCCAGTCTCTTTCCTGAAACCGTCTTCTACTGATATATAACAGGACACCTCTTTCTTGCACGGGACCATTCACTCTCATCTCAAAGTAAACATATACTTCTTTTCCATGGTCATCCTCCTCAATCAAAATAGACTGGGATATAAGAGAGAACATGGAAAGAACCTATACCCAGTAGTGCATGTCAGAATACAGGAATTGTGTACTTAAATTAAACATTCACTATGTAACTTCCTTCCCCCAAATCCTCACTCTTCACAGGCACATTGCCAGGACTGAGGAAATAAAATGGTTCATCTTCCTCAAGGAGCTCACTCTCCATGAGGGGGACACATCAATCAACTGCCCATATTCAATGTGAGTGACGAGATAGGAGTCCTCAGGAAATGCTCGGTGGCCCTGAGGAAACGTAGCATGCTAATTGAGCTAAGTGAGCTGTTTCTATAAAGCAGACTTACAAAACCGCTTTGTGGACATTTGGATGTCAAGCTGCTTAGAGAAATGCCATAGCAAAAGCAAAACAAAAAAGAAAAAGCAATGTCTCCACACACAACAAAACAGGCAAACAAAACTGCATGTGCTTCTTCAATGCCTGTGTGTAGGATGACACTGTTCTCCATATATCTGTTAACAGCGGCCAGTCTTTCTGATCATCATGTGGAGTACTGCTCTAGACACAGGGAAGATCAGAAAGAAGGCAGAACTACTTGTCACTGAAAAGTTAATACTTCTTGCTTTTCAAAGCCTTTGGGAAGCACATCTTTCTAAACACAATTCTCAGTAAACTCTTCTAAAGAAAAGTTTATGTCATTAATATTCTAGTGTTTGCACTTCTTTTAAAGTCTTATCTATACTAATAATAGGGTAATATGCTAATTAGACCGGAACTTTTCTGGACAACTTCCTGACAAAGCCGGGCCCTAGTGAAGCCACCCTGCCACAAATCCCAGGCACTTGTGGTCGTGGCCCAGGCAAAGCTGCCCAGGTCCAGGATTGCAAGAGGCATCCCCCAAGGGGTCCCGGATTGGAGAGGTTGTAGGCCGGGCTGAGGGACCCTCCCCCGTGCATGAATTTGGTGCACCACACCTCTAGTTTTAAATAATTATGCAAATCTGGATTTTTTTTAACTAGATGTGAAAAAATGATCTAAAAATAGTGATGACATTTATTTAAAATAAGAGAAAATAAGTACTTAACAACACATAGCTAATAAATGTTTAATACCAACAGCAACTTCCAGAGGAAAAGTCTGATGGAAAATCTGGTTTATAGCCAGTCCCACTAAAATATAAATGTTCAGGGTTTGGGATTTTCCCCAGAAGAGTTCAATGAATAAGAAAAAATATCTTTAGGTAGGATCTAAACATGCCCACTGGCAAAAGATAAAAATGACAAAAACAAAAAAAATACATTTTCTTCAGGATTAAAAACACTTGTTTTTAGCATGTGCCAAGGGAAGCTATTTGCTTTTGCTTAGGCATTTTTACATAAATTCAGAAAACAAAGCAAAATTCACAAATGTAAATTCTGATGTCTTTTTGAGCTGTGAAAAATAAATATCTATTATTTATTGATGTTGGTAGCCTGTATACTAGCCCATTTTTTCCCATGTTATCCTTCATAGCTTCTTTTTTTAAAAATTTCTTTATTGATTAAAGTATTACCTATGTGTCCTTATTCCCGCATTGCCTCCCCCTGCTCATGCCCTCACCCCTCTGTTGTCTGTATCCATTGGTTAGGCTTATATGCATGCATACAAGTTCTTTGGTTGATCGCTCCCCCTGACCCCCACCCTCCCCTACCTTCCCTCTGAGGTTTGACGGTCTGATCGATGCTTCATAGCTTCTTAAATCTTAGAAGGTGTAGGTCTTTTGCTGATCTCTTTCTCACTTGGAGCCCAGCGGGTTGGGATTGTAAACTCTGTTAAGTCTTCTTTAGTTGACCCAAAGAACTTGTATCTGTTAAAATATTCTGGGCTGTAGGTAGCAGAACCCCAATAAAGGTAGTTTGGATATAAGGAAGTTATTGTTTCACATAAGACTGAGTCAGAGCGGTTTATTCAGCATTCAAGGGCCACATCAAGTAGTCTTCTGTCCACCTGTCCATCTGCCCACTCAGCCCTTCTCAATGTGCTGGTTTGCTCTTCTCATGGTCCCACATGCCTGCAGCAGTTCTAAACGTCACTTACAGAGGAAACGCTCAGGGGACATCCCTGTTGCATATCCCTCTCTCGTGAGTAAATACTAGTAAAGCCTTCTCAAAAGCTCTCCAGCAGATTTTCCAATTTTTATTGGCCTGAATCCGATCACAATCCGCTTCGCTTAGAAGGGAAAGTAACACTACTACATTTTTGTGACCAATATGAGTCACAACTTAGGACCCACATTCCCCTGACACATGCAGCCATTAGGAATGAGGGTAAATAAAATCTGGGTTCTGTTGTTAGCAAGCAAAGAGGAGGTGCCTACCAATTAGGCAACCAACAAGGTCTGCCATATAGTCTATTTATATGCATAGGCATTATCAAATCTCCATCTGTATTATAAAAAAACCATTCTCCTCAGTAAGTCGGTTGCATAAGTGATTATAGGCAACTTTAAATAATATATCTTTTATTCTATTTACTCACCTATAAATCAAACTGACTATAGCTGAATCACATAAAATCACAAAATTATAATACAGCAGATCCTTGAGAGTTGATAGACTGATCTCTGATCAATTGAACTATATCTTAAATTTACTAGGTTTGCTCACAACTTACAAGAACCTTTACTTCAAGATTTATTTTTGGTTTTGAACATTTGGTTTCTTAAATGAGAAATAACTATTCATAAATAGGGAAGTGATGCATGCATACTCATTTCCTATCTCTCTATTCTCAAGTTATCCTGTTGGGCTTTTGACTCAACCACCTACAGCAGACCAAAATCTAGATCATATCAAATATTGTTCTCTTCTCAGTATATATGCACTTTCTATTTGATCCCTTAAAAATCCCAGTACCCCATCTGACCTATAAAAATAAAAATAAAATCAAGAGGCATTCCGGAGAGCAGATCAGCAGAAGTGACTCCAGAGGCAGGAGATCTCAGCTGGATTCTGGATTCTAATGGGTAACATCCTCACCCATTAGAGAGGAGTATTGGGATGGGAAACCAAGAAATCTGGCCTCTACTGTCCTTGCTCTGAAAAGAATTCACTGTGGTGAGACCCTTTCCCTCATCTTACAGATCAAGGGTTATAAAATCTTAAATGCAATCTACCTCCTTCCCACTAATGCATTGATTCATTCACTCAATTAAAAAATTATCTATTTATTGAGCATCTACTTGTGCCAAGCACTACAGTTACACTCTAGATGTGTGGAGAAAAAGACAGTCCCTAGAATCCTGGAGTGAGGGAAAGTAATCAAAATGGAGGTGTTAGGAATGAGTTAAGGGTGATGATGCGGGAGAAGATAGAGCTATTTAGGATGGTCAACAGAAGAGGCCTAAGTGAGAAAGAATGAATTTGGTTTAACAGAAAGCAAGTTACAAGTAAAGGGATGACCATGCAATCAAAATGTAGTCAGGCAGAGAGGAACACAGGAGCTAATCATCAAGGTAAGCTAAGATAAGAGCTTTTACTTGAGTGCAAGTTCAATGAAGAGATTTTAATGATTCTATGAATGTAGAGTGTTTCTGCCATAGAAGGTTCTGAGAACTGCAAAATGTGTTCTTGTCTGAGTACCTCTGCCAAAATCGTCTTCAAATACTGCTGCCACAACCAGAGGTGTGCGGAAGAAAGAGATGCTCCCCTGAACTTTCCAATAACTGGTTCTTCATTTTAGTTTGCTTTCTCTTTCTTTTTCAAATCAAATTGGTAACAAAATGCTCTTGGAAGCATGAAAACAGCAATAACACTTTCGGGCCTAGCAGAATTACATTTTGCTCCCACTCAATAAACACAGGCCTGTTTCCCAATATTTGTTTGGAGTCAGTACCCAAGAAAACCATAACCATCGAATTAGGGTCAAAATTAAAGAAAAGGGTTGAAAACGAAAGAATGAGGCTCATTTTTGAGGACTGACTAAACTTCAGAATGAGAAAAGGGGGAAAGGGCTTTTAAGGAACCCTCTTCATGTGCCATTTTCAGCTTCATAAACAGAGAAATCTGGCAGCACAATGAGATGGATCTCGGGCTCTTTAAATACAAATTAAGGCATTCTGTTCTTGGTGGGGTTTCCAGGTTGCAAAACTATTGTTACTTTTGGATTTTAAAAAGGTAACTCCTGCTGGTGTTGCTCAGTGATTGAGCATTGACCTATGAACCAGGAGGTCATGGTTCGATTCCCAGTCAGGGCACATGCAGGCTTGAACCCCGGGGGGGTTGTGCAGGAGGCAGCTGATCAATGATCTCTCTCATTACTGATGTTTCTATCTCTCTCTCCTTCTCTATTCCTCTCTGAAATCAATAAAAATATATGGAAATATATGTGTGTGTTTTTTAAAAAAAGGTAATGTGTGTGTGTGTGTGTGTGTGTATGTGTGTGTCTGTCTTTGGGAGGGGCACGCATTGGGCTAACATTGTTGGAAAAACACATAATTAGGACAACTTCTCAAGACTTTTTACCAGCCAGAACCGGTTTGGCTCAGTGGATAGAGCGTCGGCCTGCAGACTGAAGGGTCCCAGGTTCGATTCCGGTCAGGGGCATGTGCCTGGGTTGCGGGTGCGTCCCCGGTGGGGGATGTGCAGGAGGCAGCTGATCGATGTTTCTCTCTCATCGATGTTTCTAGCTCTCTATCTCTCTCCCTTCCTCTCTGTAAAAAATCAATAAAATATATTTTTTAAAAAAAGACTTTTTACCAGAATTTATTGGTAAATATAGATTCTTATTGTCCCTTATTTGTCCATCCTTTACCATACATCACATAAACTACTTAATTACAAGGGACCATGGGTGGCTATAAACCTCTGATGTCATGGACATATCACTCTCCTGCTGTAGTTTCTGCTGTACATGAATATCACCATGTCCATAGGAAGCACTCAATATGAATCTGTGAAATTTTACTATGGAAAATCATACATGAACTTAAGGCTTTGCAAAGTTTTCCATGTAAAGCATGCAGTTTTCAATATAACTCACACAGAAGCCATGAGAATCGAAGCAGATCATGGAATTATTATAAGAATTTGTAGCAGTAGCATGTATAATAGCTGCTATGTATACTGAAGAACTACTGTATATTAGATGTAGTATTGGTGCTTTACTCAAATTTCTGAGTACATGCTGAGGCTTACAAGAATTTGTAACTTTTTGGAAACGTAGGCAAACATTAGGGACAAAGGAGGGTAGGATGAAAGATGGGAAATAGAAACTGCTGCTGTAGTCACAGAGGACATTTTTCAGAAAAGATCAGTCTAACTGCTTAAATGTAGTAAGTACACCTCATACAAATGTGAAAGCATAAAGGTGATGTACACTTACCGTCAAATAGCTGGCTCTCAATATCCCCCAGCCATTTTCTAAGGAAAACTGTATCTATACTTGTACTTTATCAAGTTTTCTTTAGTGCCCTCCTCCCCCCAAAATCGGAAAAGGCTTCTTTTCATCATTGAGCATAGGAATGCCACCAAGACGATGTTCAACTGCATCCTGAGGAGATTCCACACCTGTGACTTCATGTTGAAATAGCCTGAAAACATGTCCCCAGGGGCAACATGCAGAAATATTCAGGAGAATAAAAGAACCGGCCTTTTTGCAAGACACTAGTCTAGTACCAATCTGTTTAGTTCGGGATAGTGCCGAGCAATCCTACCCTTTGTTTTCTCTGCTTTTTCCTGTTTTTCATGTGCTCAACAAATACCTTCTCACTCAATAACCGGAGAAATCTCCTGCATAGTCACCAAAGGGACTGACCTCAGAAGTCCCTGAAGGAAACTGTAGCAGGCCCTGGAAGTCTTGAGTGCCCAAGATGGAAAAAGAAAAACAAAACAAAACACAATTCACAATGACCAAATATGGGGATTACAATGGCTGCTATCAAATTCATTATCCATCTGTGGGGAATTATTTCCAAATTTTCACTCTCTTCACTATAAGAGCATTATACACCCCTGCTCAGGCTCATGTGACTCACACTGCCTCCTTGGAGGCTCGGCCCCATCATAGGCTTGGCCCCGCGACTTGCTTGGGCTAATGGAATATGACACGACATGCCCTAGGTCCAAGCAGAGGTTGTAAGTGTGACTAAGCGGTTCATTCAGCCTAGTCTCTTCTTTCACTTCTTAAGAATGACTCATGCCAACTAAAGACTGCTCCTTCAGCTTGAGTCCCAGAATAAGACAAGCATGGATTCACAACCACCAACCTGCAACTGCACGTGTGATTATTAAATAAATGTCTGTGAGTGCAAACTCCAGAGATTTAGAGTTGATTGCCACCACAGCACATGCATTGTCACCAGAATATCCAATTAATAAGACACTGCAATATTAAATTTATAGAGTTAGTTTTAAAGTGAAGGATCATGGCACTTATATTTGGGTTGGATATGATGAGAGGGGTAAGAGCAGGTGAGAAATCATCCCATGATCTGGAGATATATATATATAGATTTCAGAGAGGAAGGGAAATGGAAAGAGAGATAGAAACATCAAAGCTGAGAGAGAATCATTGATTGGCTGCCTCCTACACATCCCACACTGGGGATTGAGCCTGCAATCCAGACATATGCCGGGAATTGACCCTGGCTCCTAAGTCAATGCTCAACAACTGAGCCACTCCAGCTGGGCCTCATGATCTGGTCTTCATGTGAGAATTATAAAGGATTAAATCATGGGATGACATATAAATGTACATATTTCTCAAAACTACTGAGCCTACTATGTAACATATAAACCACTAACTCACCTTCATAGTTGTGGGATAGAATATCATCACATTATTGGTTTCTTTTTTATCTAACACAATGAATAGCGTTTAGTCATACTTTAAGGGTCCAAAAAAAGGTTACATGGAATAAAACTTGGCACTGATGTAAGGAAAATGTATGCTTACTTGGACAGCCTTCCGTAATGCACAAGTGATCCTTATATAGGAGATCACAAATTCAAAAGACTAACAAAAACACTGCCTTGCAGATAAGCATCATCTCAAAGCCAGGCTCAATACCCATAATATTGGGAGCACACCCCAGCCCCTGGGCAAATCCGTCATGAGTAAACAGCATCCATTTTTATTTGTGAATCTTTTTTTTTATTAAAGGATGATTTTCCAATACCCTATCAGAATTTTTGTTATACAAAATACACACCCCTTTTCCATAGGTCCTAAAAAATGAAAACATGCAGAATGTATCATCTAATAAGTAATGAAATTCAGATTAACTGCATAATGATTCATTTTCTTTATGAAATCCACCAGTTCAACTCTTTGCCTTCAGGACAGATGCTAATCAGTTGCTCTGGCAAATTATTAAATCAAATTTCTGGTTTTATGCAGGGTCTTTCAAAATATCTCTGATAGACAAAGAAACTTAGTGCACTGCATATAATTAAATATAAAAAGATTAATTCTTAAAAGAATCTAAATGGATGGTCAGTGTTCTCAATTAAACAGTATTTTCCACTGTAAACATTTGGGGCCATTTTTTTCCGTATCCCTTAACAACCAGAATCAAAAATCACTACAATAGGATATTTAGAGGACATAGTAGCATGATTTCGCAAAGGAAAAGGGAAAAATAAACTGATTTAACTGGACAATATTTGAAAATGAACTTAGGACAACTTATGGAAATTAAAATCAACTGTTTCTGATGTGTGATTCCACTTGGTTGAGCCAGTGTGTTTCACCAATACAATTTCATATTCTGATATGAATGTTTAATGTACTAGATAACCGAGCTGTAGGAAAGTAATTCTTTTCTGAAATGCTATCCATCACTCTGCTGCAGTGCACTCTGTATTGACAAGGAATGCCAGGGCAATGGCAAGGAAACATTCACGTTCTGTGATAATATTTTGCACGATTAGGAAGCGCATTTTACATCAAAGTCAATGGAAAGCAAAGCAAGCAAGAGTTACTTCCTGTGATAAAAGCAAAAACTAAAAATGGCCATTTAGTCAATCCCAATTAATGTCACCATTTAAACAAGTCTATTATTGTGTTTCTTCCTGTTCTTCATGTTTCGAATGTCATGGATGTTAGGACCAACTCCAAATTCACAACGACAAAGTTCTTCAATATGGGGCATGCAATAACAAATCATCAATTTCTTAAGAGCAACACAATTCCCATCATCAACGTTTTCTTAAAATCCCTTATGATCCAATGCACCATTTCAAATAGTTCCTGTTTTCCAAACTTTTCTCACTTTTCTAAACAATGGCCCATGAGATTCTACCAGTGTATGCGGTATTTTAATAGAAACTATATAATTTTACCTTCATTCTGCAATATTACTTTCATTTAAGAAATGGTGCTGCCATCAGTTAAAATTCACCTAAATTATTATTTACTGTACTGTGGGAAACTCTCAAGTTCCACTTGGAAAAGCCGTTAGTCAACAAAAATCAAAAGCAGCTTTACATTTCAGGGCTTTTGGAATTGTCAGGCAACTGCTTTATCAACACATGTACTTCAATTCATGTCTTCTATTGAATATCTCCCTCTAAAAATGTGTCATTCAATTCCATGGTTCCCCAGGATGCTGGAGGTCAGCTGTTAATAGCAAAGATGCATTATGATGTGCTTTTATTATTTCTAAGGAGTGAGAAAAATAACACATTGTATTACAGAGCTTCAATCACAGTGAATGTTTCCATTCATTTTAAAAACACAAAACTGAAACTAGAAGTACACAGAGAAGATAAAAACCTTTCGACATAAACTAATTAGAGAAAACCTTTAATTTCAACATCGCTAGTGAACAATGGAGGGTCCTCAAAGAGTTAAAAATAATACTACCAATGCAGCCACTATGGAAAACAGTTTGGTGGTTTCTCAAAAAATTAAAAATAGCCCAGCTGGCATGGCTCAGTGGTTGAGTGTTGACCTATGAACCAATGGTTCCATTCACGGTCAGGGCACGTGCCTGGGTTGGAGACTTGATACCTGCTGTGGGGGGCATGCAGGAGGCAGCCAATCAATGATTCCCTCTCATCATCAATATTTCTCTCTCTGCTTCTCCCTTCCTCTCTGAAGTCAATAAAAATATATTTTTTTAAATTAAAAATAATACTACCATATGACCCAGCAATTCCACTTCCGGGTACTTATCTGAAGAAACCCAAAACACCTCCAATTATTTTAATCTACCTGAAGGTTCTGATGGGTTTACCACAAAACTGTCTCATTACTGCCATCATTAGGAATAGGATAGTCTATACAAATTTTTTTTCAATGACCTATACATATTCGCATGTTTTATCTTAAGCTTAATTAAAGAATTTTCAATGTATTGATGCCTTTCTGCTTTTTCAAACAGAATAAAACATGATGGTGAAATCATTTCCTGATAGCCACAGTTTATTTATACTCTGTTTTAGTGAATTTATTTATTTATTTGGCTTTTAGATCTGATGGAAGGTCCTAGCAGGCCACCATTTTTTTGTTTGTTTCTTTAATGAGTTCACTTTTCTTTTTCATAGATTTATGTCACTCTGCTATTCTCATAGTTTTTGCTCTCATCTACTTTGTATAGTTTTTCATTTCCCTGTCAGTCAGTCACATCCCCCTGCCCCCCCAGGATTTGTGGGTGGGTTAGGTGTTTGTCTAAATTAATGTAGAACAACATGGCTGTGAGATAAATAAGCATTTTAGAATTGTGTGTAAAGCCAAAAAAAAAATGGGTTCTGGGTGAAAGTACAAGAGGGTTTCATCAAACAACATGCAGGGAGCTGTGGTTAGAGACCAGACAGTGAAGAAATGCTGGGGGCTTATCCCAACCGAGATCTCCTCCCCGGACTCCATATGCAGGGTAGGAACATACACACCATTCTTTGAAGAGATCAGCAGAAGAAGGGAGAAAAGTGATAAAGTCTATCTACTTAATTGATCGAATCATGTTCATGCCTAATTTCATATACTTCTATCTATCAACAAACACTGTAATACTTGAAGAAGAAGAAAATCTGGAGGCCTAAAAGCTTAGAGGTTTCTCTTAAATGAATATGCAGGATACTACCTCAAAAAGATTCTGCTTTGATCTGTGCAAGCTGTGGATGAATGGAAGGAAGACTTCCACACTGAGAATTCTCTGTGCCCCACTTTTCCTGTAAAGAATGCTTATATAGCATTTCCAGTGGGTTATCCTTGACGTTTCCTTATATCTTGTCCTCTCCAACTGATGAAATGATTTACTCATTTTTGTTTAGTTTACCTTCTGAGTATTTCTGGAATCCATCCACCTCTCCCCTGTTCCACAGCCAACATCATCCGTTCTCACCTCCACAACCTGCACCCCCTTCAGTAAACGAGAGTTTCAGAGCAACCAAGGCCAGCTAGGCTCTTGCAGGGGTGGCTGTCCTCCTCCTCTGGCTCCATCCATCTCCTGTAGTTCTCCCAACAAGCCCCCAAACTGCAGCCACACTGGTCTTCCCTCAGGAAGAGGGTCTTAGTAGGGATTTCGGAATGAGTTCAGGCAGGAAATGAGGGAAGGGAGGGAAGGAGGAAGGGAAGTAGGGAGGAAGGGGAAAGGAAGTGGTAAAGGGAAGAATTAATGAATTAGAGAAGGAGCAAAATAGAGGTAGAAAGTGGAAGGGAGGGAGGGATACAATTTTTATAGTAAATTAAAAAGAAAATCTGCTCTGGAATAGGAAAGCTGGGTTTGAGTCCTAGCTTATTATAAACTTTCAACTGGGCATAATGCCCCCCTGCCAGGGGATGTAATAAGGGTTAAGTAAGGTATGTGTGTGAAATTCCTCTGTATACTGTAAAGCATTATACAAACAGAATATGGGAATGTAAGACATAAAATACCCAAGAGCCTATCATGCAAATGATATAATTTAGAAAATAAAGTGTGTGTTCAGTGGCTTTCAATCTTTCCTCTTCCCTCTGTACTGTTCACTAGTCATCCTATCTAATAATAGACAAAGATTGAAATTGACCGTACCTTCGCTATGCCTCCCATTGGCTAATCAGCAAGATATGCAAATTAACCGCCAACAAAGATGGCGGTTAATTTGCATACATAGGCAGGAAGTGAGGAGTGAAGACTGAAGGCAGCTCCGGCCGGAGCAGCACTGGTTTTCCTCCGGCACCCGGAACCCAGGCCTATTGCACAAATCTTTTCGTGCACAGGCCTCTAGTCACTATATAAAATTCATCATATCCATGTAAAATAGGTTTCAACATTCTCCTAGCAATGCCTTATTATACCCTGATTTCCAATAGTAAGTTTTAAAAAGCTCAGCCTCTGACCTCTCTCCATCCCCAGATTCTCAATTTGTGTCCTTCCTGTAAGCAAAACATATTCATTTTTCTTAATATGTAGAATCACTTTCATAAGAAAGTATTCCTAAACAAATGTATTTTTTAAATTTTAAAACAAATACAATCAAAAGAAAATTTATAAAAGACAAATTCCCAAAGGTTAGAATATCAACAAATAATAGTATTAAATTTTAAGTTATTTCTTATTCCTTAGGGAACATCATTTTCTATTTCAGAACCACCATTTCCTTTTCTTTTTATTACATTAAACAAGAAGCAACAACAAAAGAAATATATAGAATAGATCTGCTTTCTAGGTTAGAAAGCAATTTACTACCCATAGTATTATACCAAGAATACAGAATCATACTTTATCATATTCATATAAAATAGTTTTAAAGGAAGCATATGTATGTGTAGATAGAAAATGTTTTATAATTATCTATCCCATGTTTATTTTTTGTTGGATAAAATTAAAGCCACAGTAAGCTCCAGATGATATAGTAACCACAATTCTCTAGGGATACCAGCCAGGATTTATATGTGTTTGCTCTATTTCTCCACAACGCAGAGTTGTCTGAAAGCTATGTCAATAATAATAAAAATGACTATCTCCGATTAGGAGCATTCAGACAGCGTTATGTCCATATGTATAAACTGCAAGCCGGGCATTCATTTTAACCTACCTGCACTGCCTTGCTACTGCTATCATATCAACGTGAAAAGCTCAGAACTCAAATTCTTCCAAAGAACTGCCAGCCTCAGTTAAGCCAAGAAAAGGAAAAAGAAGCTGATTATGAATTTCATTACTTCCACACTTCTCCTCAGGAGGAACATCAGATGAAAGACCATCAAATAAAAATTAAAAAAAAAGAAAGAAAATCTCACAGAATTGAGGGGCTCTGGATAAAACCAGGCTTACCATAGAAGTTTTTCTGGAATTAGGCAGGACTGCCAGGGAGGTTGGAAATGTATTCCAAGGTAAAACAACTTCTTACTGCCTTACCTTCTCCTTTGTTTAGTCTGATTCTAATATTACTGTAATTATTGGATTAGCAATTCATTTTAAAAGCCAACTTTACAGACTTGAAATAGCTTTGCGAAAACATCTCATATTTCAGCACAAGAAGACAAGTGTTCAAGGTTTTGCCAATTCACTAGAAGCTCTGAAATTCGGCATTTTCCTTCCCTTTTTCCTCCACCCCTGAGGCAGCTTTGAAGTTAAAAAAAAAAAACAAACTTTATATATTTAGAAAACAGAGTGATTATCCCAAGGCTCTGAACTTGAGTAAGAAGAAAAGAGCTCACCTCGGGAACACTGCGCCACACAAGACTGAAGACGTGTGGGCAGATGCCAGGCAGAAATGGGTGTCAGAGCCCTTTGATGGAAATCCAAGGTTTCGGAAAGGTACCCAAGCAAAACACAACAAACAATGAAAGTTAATTGCCAGAGGCAAGGCTGTCTGCATAATGGATGGCATCTGCAGGGTGTACCATCCCGTGTTAATTAGCCATGGCCAGGCGGGGGCTGCCTCCTGATGTCACTGAGGGCATCTCCCAAGCAGCAGCTATGTCCCCAGGTGGGTGTCGTCCTCTTGTGCCACTGTCCCCACGGGAAGGGCAGAGGGAATCCCACACTTTCCACAGCACGAAACGAGGTGCGTGAAGAGCCGGAATGGCAGTTCTTATGGGATCAAGCGGGAAAGCACTGAGCTTTCCTGTTAGCAAGGGATCGGCTTCAATCAATTAATGATTTAATTACCTAGACTAATTAAGATAATGAACAACAGCCAGCCTACAATCAATTAGCTCTAGCCAAACTTTCTATTTTGAGAGTAGGGCCTAAAAGACCATGCTCTTTTACTCGGTTTCTGCTGTACAATGTGTGGGTGCATTAGAACAAATGAAGGGGAAGGAATCCTATCCGACTTTGAGCCAAAGGCAAGGTCACTGGAATGACTCTGTGGTGAAGGAGGTGTGTGGAAAGGGTTACCTGGGGAGGATGTGGATGTCTTCACATTCCATCAGAACTGAGATTTTAGTTTTTATTGGAGCTGCAGATTTTAAAGAGAATTATGTCCCTCTCAAGCAAGCAATGGACCAAAGACAGCAATGTGTCCCTTGATCATTCTGCTTCTGTGATTTCCGTTATTTCAAAGGAAGCGTGTAAGAATACAAAGCCTTTCAAATCTACCCGGAAGTAGCAGTGTGCTTTGGCTGCATTGTTCTTGGGGCCAAGTGTCCTTTAAAGTACTTAGTATGACGTAAGAAACGCATAAATCTCATCAGAAAGAAGCACAAATAAGGAGCAAGGAGTAAAGGGGCAGGGGCTCAAGCCTGAAGGCAAGAGCGATCAACGTTCTAGCCAGTCTCCCCTCTTTCCATTCTCCTTTGGAATTTAAGGTTTTGTGGTCTCTTTGCCTCATTTTATTGGGTGTTCCTCAGAGGGAGAAGGGGCCTCTCACTATGGTGTTAACCATGGGCCCTATGGTCCCAATTACAGCGTGATCAACTATTATTATCTAGGATGAATAATTTTAAATAATTCTTTCCAATCGTAATCTGCCCCATCCACCACAGCCCTCAGTTTACCTAGGATGGGTGTGCATTTTCTCTCTTAGAACATGAGTGAGTCATAACATGGGCTTCCTTGTGCAGTGCCTGTTTTAATGCACTATGCTTAGAGAGGATGCTCAAACGCACCCATGGATGAAAGGCGCTTAGCTTAGACTTTACACCTGACAGACTAAGCCAGCTCTGCACCAAGCAAGGAAACGGATGCAGTTTCCAAAAGCCTTCTCAGACACCTCTGAAATGAAGAGAGAGGATCTCAACCCAACATAATGGATGCGCTGTATGACATTTACCTGTGTTCTTTCATCAGCCAAGCAGTTAATGGGAACCTACCACGTTTCAGGCAATGTGCAAATGCACCCGGACATAGAGAAAAGCACCTAGACCCAAATGGGAGGTCATGTCTATAAAATCAAATACAGGACTCAAAAAGGAAAAGCAAACGTGACTACAGTTATACAACAAGGGAGCACAGAACAGGGTTCCTTTAAAGTCAGTAAGGACAGGGCAAAGAATTATAATAGAGTGTGATGCCGGAATTCTGTATGTGGTCTCTGAAGTCACACTAGCTAGGGATGAATTATCACTTCCCCTTCCTGCATTCAAGGATAACAAAGGTTTCTAAAGCACAGGAGTGTTGCAGTGATTAAATGAGGTAATCCTCATGTAGCACAGTGGACGCACATTCTAGGTGCTCAATAAACGTGAGCTCTTCCTATTATTAATACTAACTAGTAAGACCTTTTCCTGGCAATAGTGAGCAATATGTGCCCCTCTAAATGGGTTTCCTTATAGCCCTTGGCAGGAAAGCAAATCTTTCAAAGTCTCAGCTCTCACAAATTTGCTGGGGCAAATATTTAAATAGCTCATGTTTATTAGCAATTAAAATGTAAGAACTAAATCAAGAGGATATCAACATTATGTCCCATTTATCATCATGAAAGTATTTTAAAATCAGAATAAACAATAATTCATGTGAATATACTCTATTAAATATCATGAATAAGTTTTTTAATAAAATAAACTTTACTGAAACTTTACATGTGAAGGACCTTCTAACACGTGATCACAGAATTATTCTCAGAATCTCTATCAGGTGAATAATATTAGACTTAGGGTTAAGCTAGAAATAAAAATTCATCTTTGTAAGCATTTTGATCATCAAAGCAGATAGCTTTCAAATAATATTTCTACTTGGTTAAAGATTTTTTTTAAAACTGTGTTTCTTATGCTTGATGTAAAAGTTTATTTTAATGTAAAATATCTAAATTGTCCAATTCATAATGTTATTAATGTCAACTCTTTAATGCAACATACTTGACTAAATAGTTGTTAAATACCATTATAAAACATTATAAAATCTCACTACCAATATATATAAGATAATAATATATTTCATCTGCAATATAAAATAATTGTCTTCATAATTAAGGAAGCTCATTTAGTTCTAGTGCTAGTTTATTCTAACATGTATTTACAGTATATAACTAACAAGTATTCTTTTTAATCAAATACATAATTATTAAAATATTTCTGAGAAATATAATTGGCATATTATAAATATATTTCTATCATGACTACAAAAACCTCAATAAGCGCACCTTTAAAAAGGCCTGTTTTAATTAGCATACAGTAACTCCCACCTTGAAATGAAATTAAATACTTAGGAGAAATGACTAATCTGAAGCATAATCTTATATTACCTAAATATAATTACTAAACCTCGCCAAGTAAAAATAATAAAGTAAACCCTAGAGAGATGATTTACCAAAAATAAAATGATTACATGTCTCCAAGTATTAATTCTCAGCCCTGATTACACAAGAGGACCACCTGGGGAGCTTTTATAAAACCATTAGCCTGAGTCCCATCCACAAAATGCTGATTCAATTCATTGGGAGTAGGGCCCAGACATCTGTGTTTTTTTTTGTCAGTTTTGAAAGTCCACAGAACACTGCATCTGAGACTGATTAAAATTTATTTTTCTCTAGTCCATAAATGTTTATAGCAACTTTATTCATAATTGCTAAATATTTGAAACAACCCAGATGTGTTCAACTAGTAAACGGATAAACAAACTGTGTACACATATGTACAATGCAATGCTACTCAAGCAAAAAATCGATTGATTTGTGCAACAATATGGATGAATCTTAAATGCATTTTGCTAAAAGAAAAAAGCTGGACCCGAAAGGCTACATATTAGGGTGGTGTGAGGAATTTCTTAGGTGTAGAAACATAATTGTATTGGTGAATATACAAGTCTATGCATCTGTCAAAACCCACAGAACTACGTATACACCACAAAGAAAGAATTAACTGCATATAAATTTTTAAAAATCAACCAAGAAGTAGGGTGGGGGGTGAGAGAAGGGGGTAAGAGATGGAACGCAGACTGTGACAAATCGTTCTGCCTTACAAACGTCCTGCATAACTAGACTGAAGGAGAGAGGGAAAGTGCTGTTCTAAGTCATTTTGGAAAATAGCATTTTGACTAAATATCATCGCAAGGCAAAACACAGCCTATAGTAACAGCACCTTCTTGTTCGGAATGAAAAAGAAAAGTCATCAACAAAAAGAAAATGTTTTGTCATTTCTATAACAAATATTTTGATTTGCTCTTTATCAATTAAATTGTGTGAGTACTTAATAATAAATAAGCTATTCTTAAAATCTAAAAGGTTTTGTAAAAATCTTGTACTGTTGTTATTTTAACCACTGTTTGTTGGTTTTCTTTATTTTTTTTTATTTTTTGAGGGGGTGGGAGAGAAAATGATGGGCAGTATGGGAATGACAGGCTTCCTGAAAGTGGGAAGGTGGTTGGTTATTGCTTCATGGGCCCAGAAAAATAAACATATACGAAGCCAAGGGACAAGTTATTTAACATGCAGCAGTGGCAGAGGTAGTTCCAGCAGGAGACATCAATTTATTTAATCGGATAGCTGATCATCCAGCTGATATGTATGTTATTCCACTGTATTAGGTCTTTCATGTTAATAACATTTGAATATATAAAACTAATACTGATTTTTAGTATGAGAAATGTCTCCGAATAAATAAATGCATTCTTAGAAACCTATGTGTGTGCACGCTTTTCTTTCAATCTCTAAAACAGGATTTGAAAGAATTAAAAATTAAAGACTTAACACAATTTCTCACAACTGCATAGCTAAGAGTCCAGTGCCATAATTCCAGGCTCACACAAACATTTGGTTTGAACTCCGGTTATCTGATTTGTTCCTGAACGGAGTCCCCATCTTATCCACCTAAAATCATCACCCACGGCCAGTGGATGGAAGAACTGTGGTGAAAATGCCTAAGGACTGACCTGTGAGGTCCGCAGTGACTCAGTCACAACCTTTGTATCAGTTAACTTATCAAAATACCACAGGCCATTGCATCCTGTGGAATTACTATTGGCCAATTAATGCTTGGCTCTATGTTTATAGCATAAGTAAATACGGGTGGATCAGATAGGAACTGGGCCACAACCCTAACTTTTCCATTCATTTTGCTCCGTATGCACAGAAATCTATCACTTTAGTAGAGGACTTTTGCACCTGAATTATCACTGCCACGAAGAACAATGACAGACTTTACATATTGTAACCAGAGCAATCCTAATAAAACCCAAATACAATCATCTTCGCCTTTTCCCTCTAATAGATTATCCTTCTCCTTTGCTACGCTCCCTTTTTTCCCCTTTCTTTTCAGATACAAGTTATGCTCTGCTGGCCTCAGGGTCTTCACACAAGCTGTTTTTGCTGTTTGTAGAAAACACGTCCCAACATCACTAGTAAACTTTTCTATATTAACTGGGACCTCAGTTCACTATTGTTTCCAGGAAACCTGACCTCTGAACTCGGTCACTTCTCCCCATTGTAGGGTCTATACCAGGTGCTCTCATTTTAAGCCTTTGGTCCAGATATTCCCCTTGCTATTCCTCAAACGTGTCCAGCAAGCTTCTGCCCTAAGGTCTTTGAACTGGCTGTTCTCACTGCCTAGAATGCTTTTCCCCATGAATAACTTTTCCCCATGAATAACTTATTTCTTTTTTATTATTATTATTTTAAATTTTATGGGGGTGACATTAGTCAAATCTGCTTCAATGTCAGCTTCTCAACGAAGCTTACCTTGTCCTGACCACCAATTTCAAATTGAATCTGAATCAACCCCTGCACACATGCTTGACATTGCCCTACTCTGATCTTTTTCCCTATAACACTTATCACTTTTGAAAACACAATATACTATTTATAATTTGTACTCTTTAGGGTGTGTTGTATTCTATTTCATAATATCGAGCCTTTAGAATGTGATCTTTATGGTGCAAATTTATTTATTTATTTATTTATTCATTCATTTATGTATGTATGTATGTATGTATGTATGTATGTATTTTGGTTTTGGGTCTGTAATCTATTCCAAAAGCCTAGAATAAGGAGACTATCTCTGGAGTAGATAAATTTCTTAAGTCGCATATATGCAAAACATTTGGAAAGGAGAAAAGGAGGGTGCCCAGATTTCAAGGGCCCAAGCAACATCTGTAAATTAGAATAGGAGAGCCAAAAGACCTCGGAAGAAAATAGCCTTGTGTAAATTTAAGGCAAAGAACTAGAAGACATTGGCTTCTAATTGCAGATGAAGCAGCAAATCCTACAGCTACATCTACCAATTATGAGGCCCTCATCATTGTCAGGCACCTCCGACACCTTATCCCAGGTATTCCTCAGAAAACAAGTGCAGGATAAGGTTTGTATCCCGATTTTACAGATAAGCAATCTGAGGTTAGACTATAAGCTATAAGGACATATTTCCTGCCTGTCTCCAGCTTGTTCACTCATATCCCTGGCACCCAGCCAAATGCTGACAAGTCCTAGGGACAGACTATATATTCGCTAAATTAAAATATATGTGCTCTGAGAAGTTAATAAACGTACCCATTACCACCCCTCTAGTAGATAGCAAAAGACAGAATTGGAACCCACATCTATTTATTTAAACGCCAATGCTCTTTCTGCCACACCATATTTCTTCTGAATAAAACTATAAGACATACACAAACCTACAAAAAAATTCAGCGTACAAGTCAACTATATATCACAGTAATTTTTCAGGGCATTTCAATACAGTAGAGGGACATATATAAATTGATATTTCTGATGAGCATCACCCAAATAATGAAGCAACAACCATGCTGCATTTGAAATATTTAATACTGAGAACTGAAAGGTACATTCTAGAGTATATTCCATTAAAAGGGATAAAGCAAGAAAGTTTTAGCACCAAATCTTTAGCCTTCATACAATTAGAAAGCTATTCTCACACAACTACCTTATGAGCCCGACAAGGCCTTCGGAGTAAAATCCTGTGTTCACCCAGCTGCTCACATAGGCAGTGCCCTTCTGAGGGCCAGCCTTTGAAATGCTAATTCACTGGCTGAACAACTGTTCAACTGGTCTTCAGCCTTCAACATTCTGAGGCTTCACCTTGGGTAGCCAGAGCAGCCTGGAGAGAAAACTAGCTCCCGCCGCCAAGCTGACCTGGCTCCAGCGGACAGAGAAACCAGATGGAGAGAGTGAGAGAGGGAGCCTTGACCCCAGGCCTCAGGATATGAGCCCCCCGCCCCCCCGCCCCAAGGTCCTTCAACCTGGGATTGTGAGAACATACAAAACTGGGAAGGAAAGGATAAATCATCATCTCCAATTCACATTCACCAGAACTACCTATATAATTGCAGCTAGGAGTACTTTAAATGTGCCCTTCTGCTTTATGTTTTAGTGTGAGAGATAGCAGGTAATGGAATCCACTCTCTAACTCACTTTCCACAAACAGAATCAGCCGCAATGTTTGCTGCTGGTGCTTTAACATTTCTGCTATTGTCAAACCACAGAAAAGGGCTGCGGGGATTGGGAAATTTTCTGCAATTTTACAAATTTCTGTTGAGACTCCGCACACAGAGGGTGAAAACGTGTGGTCCCAGAACAGATCCATCCCAAAGATGAGTTTTCATGGCCTCACTATTGTTATTGCTTAACAGTTTCCAATTCAAGCCAATGTGTCAAATTGCAAGATGTTTTCCACATAAATCTAGATTTCAAGGTTCTCTAAGAAATCCAGAAGGTGCTGGACATGTGTTCCCAGTGGCAACACCAGGCTAGTGGCTGCTTCCCTCATGACAGACTTTTCTAAGAGTTGGACTGGTCTGCTTCAATGATGAATCTTACTTGACTGGTCAATGTGGGCATTGATTTTGCTACCACTGACTGTAATCAAAGCCCAGTAACAGACGGGGGGAAAGGAGGCAGGATCTCAGATGAGTAAAGGCACTTGTCCTAGGCATGGAAATGCGAATGTCAGCTAACTACTAGAAGTAATGGATGGCGCCTATGGAAACTGTTGGGAGAAACACAAAAACTATAATAAAGTGCATTAGGTGTGTCGGCAGAGGAGAGACGGGGCGCAGGAGAAATACACAAAGAAGTGTGCACGCCTCTCTAGCTGTTCCCTCTATGGCTCATCCAGTCCTTACCAACTCAATCCATCACAAAATCCTGCACGTTTTTAATCCTCTTGAATAAATTTTGTATCTGGCACCTCCTTATCCTAGAAGCACAGCCGCAATTCAGACATTGCTTAAAACCCTTATCCTGCTTGAGTTTACAGCAGTCTCTCAACTGGTCTCTCACCCTTGAATTCGTCCTTCAAAGAATTGTCAGGGATCTGTTGAAAATGTAAGTTGGACCATATCACTTCCCAGTTTAAAAGCTGTCATTGTTTCCCCTGTAAGTTGGTAACTTTGGGCTGTGCTTGAGAATAAAATGAGAAATATTTTTTAAAGTATCCATGCGTGGTCCTTACATTTTGACAGAACTGGTCAGTGCGGGGCACAGACACCTACATTTTATCCCCAAGTGATTCCCAAGTATCATCAGGTTGAGAATCACTGATCTACCAGATAAGCTCCAAACTCCTGAGCTTTGCCTTAATGCCTTCCAGTATGTTTTCTGTCTCCACCCTACCTATTAATATTCCCTCCAAATTCCAACAAGTTGCTACCGGCAATACCTTGCTCCTATGTCTACTATTGCATGCATTTGCCCCTGCTATTCTGAGAGCAGTGACATATGCTCTGTCTTTTCTCCAAGTGCCTGAGGCACAGCGGGCACTATGTGAGAGTGGCCAAAGACCTCACAAAAGATGGACCTGGAAGAGTAGGGAAAACACGGACTAGCACTGCTGTGCAGTCAGAAGGGGGGAGGGACAACACTAGCCACGCTGGAACAAGAGAAAGCACTTCTTGAGCAAAACAGAATGGTGGTGAGCGTTAAGTCATTTGTGAAAGCTTCTTTTAAGCTACAAAGCAGAGCCTAGTGGCCTGGGTAAACACGCCAAAGGGAAGCGAGCCAATTTATTCCCTGCTCAATGGTGGTGTCAGACCCATTTGTTAAACTGCAAACTCTCTAGAGAAAATAGATCCCAGAATGCAAGCAATTGTTTTATTACAATTATCATAATACCCTTCCTGTTTCCATCGCTCCCTGCACATCAGGACGATTAAAATGCAAAAAGAATTATGCATTTTGCAATTGCCAAATGATCTTTTTATATCCCTTTGCTGATGTGGTTTTGATTATTTCAGAAACAGTAGTTATTTCTCCACCGCGGTTTCTGCCGCTCGCTTCACATGATTCACGCGGTGGGGCGCTCATTCTTTCCCTTGAGATTTTGCTCCATAGCTGAATAGTCTTAGCCATTAGTCATTTTCCTCCACATTCGGCCAAGATTTTTGTTTCATCTAATTAGTCCTACGTCTTCATAGAACTCTAAACAACCTCATCCTTAGACAAATACAGTCATACCCTTCATACATTTTCAGAAACTTGTGCCTCCTACCAGCTGCCAGGACAAACTGGCAGGAGTTGGCTGTTGAAACGTTCCCATGTGAGTCAGGGATTCCAACGGCAACCCATTGCAAGCCACCCCCTCTTCATGCCCCAGAGAGAGTTTCCAATTTGCTGACATCTTGGATCACAAGTGGGATTTCTGAACATTGCTACTGCATCAGCGGTGCTTTCTTGGTAGAGTTCTGTTTTGCTTTGGCTTCATGAGCACTGGGATGGTACAGAGGACATCTGTACCGGAGCGCCTCTGATGTGATCAAATTCCCCATGACATTTCTGCTTTCGCCGGCCTTTATGAAACCAATATCAGGCTTCGATACCCATGATTACAAATGCGTTTCTTTACAGACCCCGTTACAACATTCCCAGCAAACGTAACACGTCTCAGCACTTTTTTTCCTCGATATTTAAGAAGTTTATAGCTCCAAATGTGAGGCTTGTGGTGCAACAAAGGCTCTCCCACAGCTGATAAATTATTCACCTTTTAGGAATTTGCTGTCTGCAGTGGCACTAACAGCCAGTTCCTGAAGCACCCCCACAAGACAGAAAGCACAGCAACATGCGAGGCTTCTTCCGCACAAACTGTAAAGGTGAGATGCTATTAAACATCTCTGTTTATCAAGAGATGTGTTCCTTGAGCTTACTTATGCTAATGAATCTGCTCCCGATAAACATTACTAACAAAGCAAGTGTTAAAAGAGGCTAATCAAACGCTTCTCCTTTTCCCTTAACTAATCTCCAGGTTAAAACAATGTCCTCTCCACTTTCTACTGTCTGGTGAGAGCTTGTGTCAGGTCAAAGGCAGGTGTCCTCAGCCATGAACCGTAGACCAAATGCGGCTAACGGCATGTTTTGGAAATAAAGTTTTATTGGAACATCGCCACTCCTATATATCTATGTATTGTCTGTGGCTGCTCTCTTGCTAGAAAGGTAGTGTTGAGTAGTTGTGACAGAGATTACAAGGCCCACAAAGTTACAGTGTTTACTATGTGGTCCTTTAAAAAAAGAAAAACATGCTGACCTCTGGTCAAGGGTCATTGCAAATGTGTCAAGGCTTCAGAATTTTAGCACCAGGTCAGGCTTTCACTGGTGTATATCAATGTGTTTATCTACTCAGAAGTGGACTATTACCTAGAACATCTTCTGTGTTACAAGTACAAGGAGAAGTTAGAACAAAGCAACTGCAGGTCCAAGGTTGCTCCTCAAGCTGGTAGGCACTTCATTTTGATGACTTTAATCACCATGTGCTTTAGTTATGTGTTGTTGTGCTTCAAACTAACTCAAAACTTGCTTAAGGCAGGGATTTCTCTGCACAGAATTCTGCCATTCGGGCTTCAGGAGGGCGATTCTTCTCATCTCACTTGAGTCACTCACATGTCTTGTAGTCATCGGGAGGAGGCCGGGAAGCCAAGATGGCTTTGCTCACATAGCTGCTTCTGCAACTGACAGGGCTCCAATATATATGGGCTCTCTGGGCATTGCTTTCTGCCATGGGGTCCCTCCAGCAGGCTGGCTGGGCAGCCTTCTAAGATGACTCAAGGTGCCCTGGAATGGAAATGGAGGCTCCCAGACTTCTAAGCTTTAGGCCCTGGGCTGGTGTAGCATCACTTCTGAATCATTGTTTTGGTCAAAGCACATCAAGGAACCAGCCACATTCAAGGGGACAGGAATCTGACTTTACCTTGAGAGAAGCTGTAAAATATTTCAGCCATGGATTCCAATCCACCGCATCATAAGCGTCATGATTACAGTGATAAAAATCCAAAGCCTGATGTTACTGTTGACAATTTAGAACCAAACTGACCGGTAAGAGCAACAAAGAAGCCTAATAAAAAATGAAAATTATTTTATAATGAAACACTGGTTGCAGAGAGAGTGCAAAATTTTCCAAGTCAATCGTGTGTTCTTTTTTAAATTGAAATGGGAAAGAAGCCTTTCTAAAAGTCATTCAATGCCTCTTAAACAGTACAGAAACTGTGGGCATGATATAAGCTTTTCTCCACGACTCTGATTCCTCATTCCGACCCTCAGTGAGGTTCCTAGACAACCACAGGGCCGATGCGCCACAGGGCCTGCTGGGGTGGCGGCATCACCTGGGCCTCTGTGCACGTGTTGGCTGCTGTGCATTTTTGTGCATCTTATGCCAGCTCTTTTTTAACTGTTTTGTCACCTCCCTGGACAGGAGCAAGAGAGCTAAGTTCTAGGTTTTTCTCCATCCACTAAGCATCTTTTTGCTCCAGGAAGGTCATCTGCTTTGACCGTAGGTTTCCTTTGCCTGAAAAGTGGTGATGATAAAATGTGCGCTCCTAGAATATTCAGGAACAAATCAGATTACAGATACAAAGTGTTTAAATCGCTATATAAGCAAGGGAGTAGTGTTAGTGCAGTCATTACTATGAGAGAAATCGCATTTTATTGCTAAAATAAACTAAAACTAATATATTAACAAATTAAATGTATATACTATACAATAAAGAGTTAAGGTAACAATGGTTAACATTTATGTAGTACTTACTATGTATGGGGCATAGTTCTAAGCACTGAACACTGGTTAACATTCCACCTTCACTGCAACCCTACACCGACCATGCCATACTCCAGACCACAAAACTGCAACATGAAGAAATGAGGCAGCCTGTCTCTGGTTGTACAGATAGGGAACAGATCTATGAAGGTTCTTCCCCAATTTGCATTGCTGATTTCAAGAACCCGTGAAAGGTCTATTGTATTTCTGCCAAAATTCCCCCCTTCCAAGCCCCATAGAAGCTAAAGGTCAGTGTCTACCTCTCCTAACCTCTGCCCTAACATTCTGCTCGAGCTTACACACCATTAGTGGTTCTCAGCCAGAGGTGATTTTGCCCCCAGGGGGCATTTAGCAATGTCTGAAGACATTTTCGATGTCACAGTTGGGGGCTAAGGTGCTTCTGGGTAGAAGTTAAGAATGTTGCTGTACATTCTAAGCACTCTCACAACAGAGAATTGTGCAGCCCCAAATGTCAAAAGTGCAAAGCCTGAGAAACCCTGGGCTACACGGATGCCATAAACACAGGAGGGAGTACCGCACGTACGTTATATTACAAGTCTAACCTGTAGGCACTTGGTTCCATTTGTTGCTGCTCTCGGATACATACTGCATTGCTTAATTCCTTAATCTGAAAACCATCTCAATCGGTGAAAATTCTAGACAGCGCATTTCTGCACACATCAAGCATTATCGTATGTACAATGGGATGAAAACTAACCTTCCCTAAGTACCTGCCACGTATTAGACACATACAGGGTCTCATTTAAACAGCACAGAATCTTGTGAGAACTGAGAGCATCTCCAAAGGGCCAGAAGAAATTAGACACCTGTTGCAGGTAAGCAGAAGAGCCAGCATTTAAGCCAAATCTAGCTGATTAACATGTACTATCTTACAGAAAACACATGCAAGTTATGGTTTAATAATACATATTTTACTTATTACCCTACATCCCCATTGGCCTTAAAACTAAGTCCAAATATGTTAAATCACATAAACAATAAAGATTTTTTTCCCCCAAAATGGAAGCGGTTTACCAGATAAGATTTCAATGCTGCCATCCACAGAGGAGATACAACCCAGGGATCACCGAGGGATCCTACTGCTATAATCCTGGCTAATGGAAGCATACAGAGAACAGACCTGCCCACGTTCCCTTCTGTCCTGCAGGTCTAAGTTGGCCAACCCCCTCCTACTGAAACCCTACTTTTCATATACACCCTCCCTCGTTCTCAGCAGGCATGGACACTGATGACAGGAAGTGTACACTTAATTACATGCTTCCAACATAAAACTTTCATTGGCTTTAACAGAAAAACAAAACTGTCCAGAGCTAAAGAGCTGAAAGCACTTTTGCTTTTGTTAACAGAAAGCTTTAGTGCCCAAAGTCTACTGTGGCTGGTACGAGGGAAATTCCAATTAAGCTGTTTAGACAATGAATCTATAACCTGCTCAGGAGATTGCGTCTGCCCTTCAATGCACTGTCTGTGAAATATGTATTTTGTTCCAGTAAAGGATAGTACTGCCCAATTCAAGTTTCACAGTAGATGTCTCAAAAACATACCTGTTCCGCTACATATTTGCCCAGCAATCCGAACTCCTTACAAGGTCTCAGGGTCACATGGCCTGGCTGGTCCCATCCCTGCTCTCCTACCTGTCTCTTCTCACTTGCTTGTTCCAGGCTCCTGGCCCTCACTCTGTCCTTTAAGCCCACGAGGCTCCTTCTTCCCAGGTGCTCTGACTCCCACTTTCTCATGGCTGATCCCCTCCCATTATTCAGCCTAAGTGTTCTGTCCCACTCAGCATTACCTTCCTGATATAAACGAAGGGGTGCCCCGTCTCCTCCCTTAGTCCCCTCCCTTACAGTCACGGCACAACACACTGTTGCATTATCTTTGCAGCATTTATAACCATCCAAAGTCACTCTGTTCATTTACCTTTTGTTTATAACCTTGTCTCGCTGAACTTCTCCTCCCTCATCCCTCCACCTGCAGCCCCACTTCAACTGAATGTAAATTCTGTGATAACAGGAATCAGGATCTGCCTTACTGGGGCTCAGAGTAAATATTTACTGAATGAAATATTACTTTTAAATTAAATGTTGTGATTTACATTTACTTTTAAAGTAAAAACATGGATATTAGAGGGCTTTCTTTGTGTCATATGAAGGACCTTTTTAATGATAAAAAATTAAAGCAAATTTATTTTTCTCTTACACCTTTATAAGCATCTTAAACATTTAATAATAATAATAGCAAACAATTAAGAAAGAACTACTGTGTATTTACTTTTATAGATTTATTATGCTTTCTGTATTATTAACTCTAAAGCAGTGGTTCTCAACCTTCCTAATGCCGTGACCCTTTAATATAGTTCCTCATGTTGTGGTGACCCTCAACCATAAAATTATTTTCGTTGCTACTTCATAACTGTAACTTTCCTACTGTTATGAATCGTAATGTAAATATCTGATATACAGGGTGTATTTAGGCGACCCTTGTGAAAGGGTCGTTTGACCCCCAAAGGGGTCACGACCCACAGGTTGAGAATCACTGCTCTAAAGTAATGTACTATGTGTTGTTTTTTTAAACTAAAGATTTAAGTATTTGTATATTTTAATATCACATTTAATGATGATTGTCACAATACTGTTGTGATATCATAAAACATATTACACACTGTAGAGTGAATTTAAAACTTTTGTCAGAGATCAAAACTTGAGACATCTTTTAAAGTAGGATATTGAACTTCACTCATAATTTTGAACTGATTCTGTACTCCACATTTTCTTTACAGATATTAATATAAATGTAAGTTTAAATAATATTACCTTAACTTACAAAGTGGGACTGTAAGAAAGAGCAGTGTATAATTTTTGGGGGGAAAACAAAATGCCATCTCAAAAAAAAAACAACCACACAAACCAACAGATTACTTGTATGGTACTGTAATATTGAATAAGCATGAGGTCCCTCTTTGGCTTGGTTTTCTCTTTCATTCCAAATTATAGTAATCTCTTGGTGGCTCAAGTTTTAGGGGGATGTCCCTTCACATAAGTCAACTAAAATGATTTTTAAGTGTCAAAGCAGTCCAGTCCCCCACCCCCTCTACTCTGGCCCCTTGTCCCCCTTTTTCCCCATAACTTCCAACAGGTCTTAACAGATCTCATGGCCAATCTGGCTGGCCAGGGCTCCAAAGAATCTCCCTAACTCGCAGCCTCACTGATATCTTTATCATGTAAATCTCTGTCACCCCTGCAGCTGTTCTTACAATGAAAAACCAAGATCTTGAACAAGTTCTATGAAGATCTAAGTACTTAATATACTTTAATGTCACATTTAATAACTGCAGTATAAAATGACTGTCTATCTACTTGTCTAGCCTGATTTGAAGTCTCTCTCCTCCTCACTCTCTGGGATCCAGGCACATCCATTCTTTCAGTCACCAGAACACCCTGGGTTAAGCCTGTCTGGGTAGATGAGTATGCTCTTTCTTGGGCTCTAATGGCTCTTTCACTTGATAACTTGTACTAGCTCAAAATTCATGGAGAGTCATGCGTGTGATCCAATTTAAGAGAATCATATATACCTTTTGAGTTGTAAAAACTGGTCAAATCTGTGCCAATGTTGATTTCCTGATTTTGATAATGTACTGTCATTATGTATTAGTCTATTACTAGAGGCCCGATGCATGAAGATTTGTGCAAAAATGGGCCTTCCTTCCCCTGGCTGCTAGCACCGCCTTCACTGCAGCCCAGAGCCGCCTTTCCACCTTCCCATGCTGCCCAGAGGCCAAGAGCAATTGGGGTTGTGTGGACACCTGCATCCCACCCCCAGCCGCTAGGCATCTGTGTATGCAAATTAACCCGCCATCTTTATTGGGTTAATTAGCATACTCACTCCTGATTGGCTGGTGGGTGTCGTGAAGGTATGGTCAATTTGCATCTTTCTCTTTTATTAGTGTAGATTGGGGAACACTAGGTGGAGGATACATGAGAAATTCCTATAAACGTTTTAAACTTCTTTTAAGTCTAAAATTATTTCAAAGTAAAAACAAAAAAGATCACTCAGGAAAACCTTTTATTACCCTTCTGAAAGATGAGCCACTTATCTCCCTATTGTCTGCCCTCATAACATGTATCATAGTTAGAAAGTACAAGACTTTGAGATTAAGGTCAAATACATGTCTATCCCACTTGAGTTTAAGTCTTTTAGTGGCAGGTTCACATTTACCTCATCATTTTATACCCAGTAGTTAACTCCAAACTTGGCACAAAATATGTGTGCAATAAACATATATGAAAGGGACTGTTAAACACATGAATGAGCCAATCAGTCAATGTCCTTTCAAAGCACGAATGTAATAAAGATATATATTTACATTTTTAAAGATACTGCTCAAATTATGAAGTTAATGGAATGATGACTGTCAACAGAGATCTAAACCTGGATGCCTCTAATGTGGAAATGGTGCAAGCTAATGAGCAAAAAAGCATAATAGCCACCAACATTTAGTGAATAGTTAATCCTATTATGAAAAATGCTTCACAGGCAGTTTCTTTTTAAATGTAATCCTTATAATAACCATATCAAGTGCATGTTATTTTCAATCTGCATTTTGCAGCTGAGAGGCACTTGAGAGTTTCAGCGTGCTCACGGTCAGAATAACTACATAGCACAGACAGGATCTGAGTACCTGTTCTCCACCTCCTGAGTCTATATTATTAAGGGCAACTTCCTGCCTGGAGAGAGAGTCTGAAAACACTGCTTGGGAGAGTTCTGAAAACTGAACGATGAATTCTGAAGACAGAGTACAAACTGATACGAAACCACACTTCTTTAAACCTTTATATCTATATAATTTTGCACAAAGCTTTTCATGCATGTGCACACACACACAGTAGCTTGGTGAATGAATAAATGAAGCAAAAGCAAACTGAAGAAAGAAAAGAGGAAACACAAAATTATAGGTGAGGGGATTGGTTTCCACACAAGAATCTCTTTGATTCTGCATGTCAAGACACCTGCTGTTCAGAATTAACTGAAGCAAGAGAATATGTGTAGGAAGGAGGAGGCTCCCAAACAAATGAAGGCTGTTTGAAATGAGTCCCGTGAATCATAGGTAACTGAGGAAAATGAGACACCAAGAATGTGAAGGAAAAGGAATGAGGGCATCATACAAATGAGTAATCAGTTACAGCCAGGCTATTGGCAATCACAATAAGTAATTCACAAATATTTTAGATACTGTTCCATCCTTCAAGCTTAGGGTCTCATCACAGACAGAGATAAGAGATAACAAATATACTTTGTTTTTTAAAAAGCACATCCCTCTACACTCAAAATGCTTTGAAGTGTACACATTTGTTGATTCTGAAACATATTCTTAACCTTACGAGGTAGATACAGCTTTACTGGGTATAATTAATATAGAAAACTCTGCAATGGGCCTAGGGCAGGGGTGGGCAAACTTTTTGACTTGAGGGCCACAATGGGTTCTTAAACTGGACCGGAGGGCCAGAACAAAAGCATGGATGGAGTGTTTGTGTGAACTAATATAAATTCAAAGTAAACATCATTACATAAAAGGGTACGGTCTTTTTTTTTTTTTTAGTTTCATTCATTTCAAATGGGCCGGATCCGGCCCTCGGGCCGTAGTTTGCCCACGGCTGCACTAGGGCCATGGTCGGCAAACTGAGGCTCGCGAGCCACATGCGGCTCTTTGGCCCCTTGAGTGTGGCTCTTCCTAAGTCTTAGGAGTACCCTAATTAAGTTAATAACAATATACCTACCTATATAGTTTAAGTTTAAAAAATTTGGCTCTCAAAAGAAATTTCAATCGTTGTACTGTTGATATTTGGCTCTGTTGACTAATGAGTTTGCCGACCACTGGCCTAGGGGATCAATAAAACAACTGGAATATTTTCCTTGCTGCAGACAGCTGGCTGCTGCTAATTTAGCTACTTTAAAGTTCTTTTTTACTAACTACGCCACCATCATCATTACCAACATCATCATCCACATTTTAAAGATAGGGAAACTGAGGCAGAGAGCATGATGTATCATGTTCCAGATTACAAAATGACAGCCAGAATTTAATACTAGTTTGAATTCATAGGTCACTTTCTTAATGCTTAACCTATGCAGCTCATTAGGAAATACATAAAGGGAAAATGATTATCTTACAGCATAGACATCAGTCTACTTACTCTCCAATGCCAAAGAAATAAACACATTCCCTGGATATAGTGATATAACAACATATGGGGGGAAACAAATTCCTTTTATACAGGATGGGAATGCAATGAGTTCACAGGGATCAGAGGAAGGTTCCTTAACACTAAGGATAGAAAATGAAGGCGTGTTCGCCATTAGAGATTTTTTTTTAAATGACAAAAGTCAATAGAAAATGGATGAATGAGACCACTTGAGGAATTAAACTATCAAGAGTTATGTTTCTAATGATGATCCAGTAAACATGCAGGTCCCATTATAGTGGCTGAAGTATCAACTCAGGTCTAGAATGTAACAGTAAGTGGTAAGTGAGTTCATTGATGTGAAACCAGTCTGATGAAAAAGGGCAGTAGCTGCCTGGCTTGCATCGAGTTAAAATTGGCCAGTGGTAGGGCATCCCCCAAGGGACCCTGGACTGTGAGAGGGCGCAGGCCAGGCTGAGGGACCCCCTACCCCCACCCCCAGTGCATGAATGTCATGCACAGGGCCTCTAGTATTATATAATCTAAATTCATCTCAAATTTGCATGCCCATTATCATTGAATTGACCTCAATAAGACCATGATCTAAACTAGAACACTGTTTGGCCTGGCATGAGAAGAGCTGCTGCTAGTGCGCAAGCAGAAGTCACACTTAGCTTTCCCTAGACTGTAGCTCTACCGTGTGTACATGCATTCAAGTAACAAGCAAAATCATTCCAAGCCTTCAAGGCAGAATGAGATCCATACACACATCCAGACTTACTAGTGGGGACCTGTAGGCCATTTTAAATTGGCAATGGCAAAGACTGTAATTTTCTGCTTAGGGATATTACCACAATTTTTCCACCTGGGCTTGAACCAAGGCTTCTAAGTTACTCTCCTACTTAATGCAACATCACACCTAACACTTTCCCATGGCGTTCCACAGAGCAGATTACAATCCTGACTCACTGGCTCTTTGGAGTTAATCATTTCAAAAGGCAGTACATTGAACACATTAAATTAACATTGTAAACTAGAGGGGCTTCTTTCCATTCCCTAATGCTTTATAGTCTGCTTCTTCAAAAGGGGGGAAAATTATTTAATAGTTCTCAAATTGCTCTGACAAACTACGATTAAGATTTGAAATGTAACTCCGAATCGCCTGTGAAAATACAAAACAAGTAAAAAGGAAAAACAAATATGGCTAAATGTGCTACTGAAGACATCGAGAAATAAACCAGCGACACAGGTAACAGAAGCCTGAGAAATATTATCTTTTTGATGGTGAAGAAAATAAATTTTTCGTCAGTGCTACCTATATCTTGATTCTTTTTAGTGTTGTAAGAGAAGGTAATGGAACACTTTAATGGGTTACAATCTAAATCCTATTTTATCAATTGTTCTTTAAACATTCTTAGTGCCTTAAATGATCTCCAACTTTACCATGTGCTTTCATGTACCATGACTATCCTCCAGTGGATTGCTAAATGATGTTCTTTCTCCTTTTAAAATGTACAAAAGAAAAAATGGCTTTTTTCCTGTTTCACCAGGAACCTCAGACTCATTTAAACACTCTATTCAACAATGCCAAATGAATCCGATAAAGGGAACATATACTAAATCAAGGCTGAAAGGACAAGGGCAAACTAAACAAAATGAATTAGCCAAGGTCTCAAGACCCCTGTCCCCACACTTCAGTTGCAATAGCAAGAGTGAGAGAGAATGGATCATTTCCCAGGTTACATTTTGATGTTATGAAAGCTGGTATCACATGCATATATAATAGGATACATATCCTCATTTAACTAAAAACTGCTAACCATGCCCTTGTTACTGCTTTTGTAAGACTCTACGGTTTAGGCAGTGTGATGAAAGAGAAGGAGAAGTCAGGGGAGGGGCAGGAGATGGAGGAGGGGATGATCACCTATACTAGAATGTATGTTTTACATCATTATTGTATGTAATCCTAAGCTCTTGACATAGGCCTGCCAATTCCCACCACAGAATTAAACACGAGGACAGGTACTCAGTAGAAGAACATTCTTACTTATCTGGAAAGATAACTTCTCAAATAATTCTACCTAATAACAAAGAAAATCTCTAACTGCAATCTGATATTAAAGTGGGTTCCCAAGGTCTTCATATGCTTTTGCCAAAAAGTACCAATTGTAAAACAACTCAATTTTTTCACTCTAGCCAAAACAGGAAAATAAAGCCATATGCCTGATTTCTTTAATAAACTAAATTTAGATTTCAACTTTAAAATCGGTTTTGACATAAAGGGCTTTAAAATAACAAGAGCATCTTTCATTTGGGTCTTTTCCCAGTTAATTATTTGCTGGCATTGTATGAAAAATTCCTTGGCTTCACTCTAAACCAACACTCCCAAGTGCTAATTAGGAAACTATATACATTATTAACCAGAGAATGTTGTGTTTAAAGCATGCGTGTTCCATATGTATCCTATTATTAACATTATTCTTTCACTCCTGGAAAGCTCTCTTTAGAAAACAGAGCTCCTATTTCAACAAAGAAATTGGCTGCTATTGAGGAAATTCTTGTCAAAATGCAATTAATAGGGGCCAACACGACACAGGATCCGTGTCTCCGAAACATCTTTACCATGAATCAAATTTAATCTCACTGACAGTCAGTGGAGGGAAAAGCTAATGACTGCAGATGATACACATTTTCATAGGACCAGGGGACCCCCAACCAGAACAGCCAACTCTCCTATGAGCTAAACCACTTCCGAGGAACCAGACATGCTCTGAGTACAAGCCACAGACATGTCTGTTTCCAGTACTATCGCTTCCAACTGGCCACAGGACAGATGGGAAAAGAAACTGATGCGGACCAGGTAGACCGAATAATGCCCTAATTACGAAGGAGATGTGATCTTCTCATTAATCGGCAAGCTAATTGACCACAAACAATCTCCGTCTCATGAACTGGGTCCAAGAACCCAAACGTTGCTGTTTCTGCTCCACAGACTTCTCACACTTCCACGCCCTTCATCCCGCCACGAAGTTGTCAGTTCTGCTTGATTTGTTTGAATGCTGTACTCGACGACAGCTGTCGGAAACAGTACATGGGAACAGCTGCTATGACAGCTATAAGGGGCTGGGAGGTTTAATTGGGCTCACTGTGACACTGTGTGTTTCGCTAAACATAGAAATATCCACAAAACTGAAGAAGTTTCTGATGGGTCTGAACAATATTTACTTATTGGCAACACCAACTGGTGAGCTCCCGTTTGCCTTATGTCATTGGCCTCATAGTATCTTTGCCACCCAACTGGTTAAGAGTATAAAAAAAAGGACAAAACAGTAGGAGCAGTGAGATGCACAAAAAGAGAGGGCATTAAGAAAGCGAGAGGAAGTGGTAAGGAAGTCACGTCAATAATCGCTTTCAAAGGCTGGCTGGTGGCCAAGGAGAATCCCACAGTGTCTCAGGATTTACTTCCAAAGGAAACCCATTCAGAGGCCCTGAGCCCGGTGCCAACTGCAAACAAAACCACTCATTCTGGTCCAGCCCCAGCCCCCTCGTGCAGGGGAGAATGGCTTACTCTCAGCATCCGCGCGGAGGAAGAAGGCGAGGAGCAGCAGCAGCGGCCTGGCTGCCCGCACCATCCTGTAGCCCGGCAGCAGCACGCGCTGGCAGCTCGGATTCACTGCCTCTGACACCCTGGCGACTGTGTCCGATCTGAAATTCCAGCTGGAACTCTTTCAGAGCCTGCGAGGGGACAGACAGAGACACGAGAGGGGAGAAAACACAAAGACAGCTTAGATTCCGCACTCTCTTCCCCTCGTGCCATCCCAGCCACCACTGAGACACACAACCCCCTGCTCATTCACAAGGAAGTGGGACCAGGATGCCTTTGTGTTAGGGCGCACATAACTTGGTTTGTAAAATGGGGCGGCCCTCGCTTCTCTTGTTCCCCTTGAGTTTCCCTCTCTGTGTGTGCCACCTTTGGGGCAACACTCTGTGAGAAGAAACTGTCACTTCTTGTGGAACAGTCTGTGCACACACCGTGGAAGGAAGCTCAGCACGGCTCTGAGAGAGAGTTAGGAGGAGGATAATCATCTATCATTGGCAGAATAATGGGAGCTGCTTCCTTGGCACCAGGTGAAATGACAGAGCCAATTCAACTTCTCCAGCTAAACAGCAGAAGTTAGAATTTTCTCCACTAGCGCATTTGGCTTCTTCCCTGAAGACACATCGACGTTCAAGTCTAGTTTGGCTTCAGTAAGTCAAAACAATAGTTAGCGCAAGCCACTCTGATTTAATAGGACTTTTATATGCCTCCTGGGCAACGCTTCGTTTTCTCAATCTTCTCTGTAAAATCAATAAGACACAAACTATTTTTAGACTGCCTACTGTGTGCAAGGCATCTGAGATGCCGCTTGGCACAGTACTGAATGACTCAAATTCTATCTTCTTGGGACTTTCCACTTTAGTAGGGGGAATACGACAGATACACCAGATGACTAATGTAAGTGAATAAGTGATTAGTACCAGGAAGGAAAACCAAGTAAGGCCATCAAAGATAGGATCAGGCCCTGGCCTGTGTGGCTTAGTGGTAGAGCGTCAGCCTGGGCACCAAAGGCTTTCAGGGTTGATTCCAGATCAAGGGCATGTAACTGGGTTGTAGGTTCGTTCCCTGGCCCCAGTTCAGGTGCAAGTGAGAGGCAAACAGTCAGTCACCCAATCTCTCTCTCTCTCTCTCTCTCTCTCTCTCTCTCAAAATCAGTGGAAAAAATAACCTCGGGTGAGTATTACCAACAAGAAAAGAAAGGATCAGGAGTGGCATCCTGGAAAAAGCAGTGTCTCAAACTGGACCTTGGAATACAGGCAGGATTTCACCAAGAAGAGAGAAAGGCACCTCAGGAATCCTGTGCAGAGGCAGGGCAGTGGACAGGGTCTTTGGAAAAGGTGAGTTGCCTGTTCTGCCTGGAACGGAGCTTCCTCAAATGTCTGTGTGCTCAGAACCACTTCACTTGGAAGGCTTGTTGAAACAGGTAGCTGGGCATCCCCCCCGGAGTCTGGGATTCTGTAGGTCTGCAGTCAGGTCCAAGAACTTGACTTTCTAACAAGTTTCTGGGTGATGCTGATGTAGCTGGTCCAGAGGCCACACTGAGACAGTGGGCTGGAATGATGGATCCATTAGGAAACCAATAGAAGAGGTGGCAAACGAAAATGGTTCAGGCTTGAGAAAAAGAAGAAAAAAAAAGGTCCCGGATAGCCTGGGATGCCAGTCTAGGGCAACCAGCCTCTATTCGGCAAACCACAAAGAGAGCTATTTAAGGTGTTGGAGCCAAGGAACAACATGCAACTAGGCCTTGGGACGATTAACTGACAGCTGAGCGTGGGATGATTTAGAGAATGCTATTAGGCCATAGCAGGAGTCCCAGGTGAGAAGTAACACAGACCATAAGAGCGATGGCTGTCCTGGTGGGAATGGAAGAAAAGGGAAGCGGGAACTGGCTTCAAGCAACAAGGTGAAGTATGACTCTACAGGTAATAAATAATTGTTCCTATAGAACCTTCAATAAATCTTGCAGGGCCTCTTACAGAGTAGGCTCATGAGAGAGAGAATATTGAATGCTGTGTTTCCTCTATCGTTGTGAGAAGCACTTGAGAATGACAATCAGAATTCTATTCCAAAATGAAACAGTGCATCTTTAAGTTTTGTATATTGAAATATTTCAAACACATACAACATTTTTGACAGGAAATACTAGAGATATCTAGAAATAACCAAATCCACCAAAATAACTTGTCTTTTTTAAGACGTATTGTAATGTAGATCCTATAGTGGGTCTTTTCTGAAACTGAGCTTGAACATGAAAACTTTTTGAGATATTATCATTTTCATTACTATGTGTGAGTGGTGTGAATGCAGGAAAGATAAAACTAAAAGGAAGGGGGGAAATCATTCTAATTATAATTCCACTAAGTAGTCTTTTTCTTTTCTTTCTGTCAATTTGTGGGTGACATGAAGAAGCATATTGTACGTTGACACACATCTACTTGAAACCAAGCGCTAGCCAGCTGCTCCAAGTCAGCTATTGTTATCAATCTTATCTGGAAAACAGCACATCAAACCGTTCACAGCTATCACATGTTAAAATCTCAAAACTTCCTAGGAAAGGTGCCAGAGGAATCAGCTTCCCACTTCCCCTCCCCCTTCACCACTCCCATCCTCACGCCTGCATTTCTAAGGACAGCAAAGTCCAGGCGACATCAGTCCTGTCGGACTCAATTTGTGTCTGCGCAAGCGTATCAGCGCCAACTGCTCCATAATGACTCGCTGCGATCACAGAGATGGAGTGGCTTCTCCCCCGATGCGACTGAAGGGGCATACGGAGACCAAATTCTTCCAAATGAACCTACAAATGTTACCTCGGTCTGGGAACAGTGTTAGGATCTAAGACATGAGCACACGCACCAACAGAGCAGGCCTTCCTTCCTCCTGCTGCCAGCACCGGCTTCCCCCTGGCACCCGGGACAGGGTTTCCCTCAGGCAAACGGCAGGCACCCGGGACCAGGCTTTCCTTGTAGCCCCAGCTTCGTCCAGAAGGACGTCCAGTCTTATTAGCATATTAAGGTTTTGTTATTATAGATGGGCAATGCCCAGGCAAGATATAAGACCAAAGGAAAGAAGAGGTGTGAAGATAAAACCTATTCCAGCCGTTCATTCCAGCCAGACTCCAATCTGTACCTTGTTTATTACATAGGTACACTGCCAAAAGGGGAATGCTAGAATGCATGTCAGTAAGGTGATGTTTAAATTTTAGAGCATAAACGTGAAATGGATTTTTAAGAAATGATTTACAGTGAAAATAATGAGGCTAAATGAATATACAAGTCGTTCCCATCAGCCAGGAAAGATGGCCCAGCACCCTGCCATGGGAAGAGGGGGGTAGATTTCAAAGGTGCCATGGTTTCAGTGACATCACAGATCACTCTGCCTTTGTCCCGCAGCCCTCAGCAGAGGCCCACTCTTTGATTTTTATATGCCTTGGCCTTTGTGTCTTTCATTAACTGGGGCATGCAGATAAAAATAAATCATTTAGATGAGCTTAAAATAAATTTTAAAATATTTAACACTCTCTGGTTTCTCATTGCTCAGAGTACAAAGATCTTAAACAATAACTGTTGATTTCTTTTGGTTTCTGCTGTTAATCCTCACCCAAGGATATTTTTTCACTGGTTGCTGCTGTTAATCCTCACCCAAGGATACTTTTTCCTATATTTTTTAGAGACTGGAAGGGATGGGGAGAGACAGAGAGAGGGAAACGTCAATGTGAGATACATGGGTTGGTTGCCTCTTGCTCGCGCCCTGATCCAGGCCAGGGATAGAGCCTACAACCGAGGCAGACACCCTCGACCGGAGGAATCAAACCCACGACCCCTTAGTCTGTGGGCCAATGCTTTAACCACTGAGCCAAACCAGCCAGGGCTTGTTGCTTCCTAATGAGCCGCATATCTTCTTTTGTATTTACGTACATGTAGCATTAGAGAAGCTAACAGTTCAGAGGGCCGGTATACACAGTATAATATGAAATGGAACAACAAAACTACACTTGCCTAAAAGCCTGAACACATCAGTACTTCAAATGATCACCTGCGCTGACACCTACCCAACTCTTTCTCTTCAAGTGAACACTGTACCCTTTCCCGTAATGACTATGTTCATATTCAAACTAGTATATATGATGCAGGGTTTCTTCAGCTTTCTTTACTGTTGGCGTGTGTTTCTGTAGATTGTGTTAAAATAGAAGGAAAAAAGGCAAAATGGAGCTTTTCTTCTTTCAGAAATAACCTGAGTCCCTCAGAAAAAGGAGAAATTATAAGTTTTATGTAGGAAATGGCAAAATGACAGTGGGGCATCTTGTTGAACCAGGAAGCAAGAAAGCTTTCAGGTTCTGCAAGGTTATATGAAAAACAGCAGAGGTGATGAGGCTCCTCAATGTAGAAAACTGAGTGGCAGAAAGGATAATTACTGCAATGAACTGAAGCACAACTATTAAATCCTTGAGTTCATATCTTTAAAAATAATTTTAAACAACTCTATTGGTCACCCTAGGAGGAAGTTAAGGAATCAAATCATTCTTTTGAAAAAAGGGAGAGACAGGAGAAAATTAATCATTTGTTGAAAAATCTCCATGAGAATATATAAAAGGAAAAGCCCCAACCAGTTACTGGGGTCACTAAAAAATCTGATGTCATGGTTTATCTTTAAACATGTTCCTTCTGTATGCCATATAACAACCCCATACTCTGTATGCTAGACATATGAGAAGCAATAATATCGCAATAATACTTAACATGAACACATATATATTAAGTTTGGGGGGGAGGGGGGAGACGGTGTTATAAGAAGAATTCCCCAAATACTGTGACTTCTTTTTATCAACCTCCCAAACCAATCATGCCTCTATAAATCAAAAAGAACAGACTTCAGATCGTTTAAGAGAAACACCCATTTGTACAGAGTCGATTCTAGCAGGAAACTCCAAGTTGGGAAGCAGACAAAAGCGGGGCTGCTGTGGCTGAGGCTGGGGGGTGGAGGGGCCTGGAGTTTACAGCAAGCCTGGTGGGGGCTTCCGAGGATGCCCTATGAGTTCCCTGTCCCCTCAATGCCCAGGAATAGCTAAAGGGCTCAAAAAGAAAGGAGAAAACAAAAACTTTCAACATTTCACTTGTTCATGGGGATTTTCCAAGAGAAGATAATTTCTAAACATTTCATCCTGGTCTAGGCAAGAATCCTCAGCCGTATCCAATATAACCTCCTACAGACTAGAAACGTTCTTTATCCATATTGACTAGTAATCACTATGTTAAACATGGGGCGGGGGAGGGGGGCGTGGATGGGGAAGTAAACAATTTCTAGGATTTAAATATAAGTTGAAATAGCCATGCTTGGCCAGTGGTTGCCCTTCTGGACAGCGCAAACTATTGCTACATGTTTCAACAACTTTGAAAGCACCCCTATTTTTTAAAAAAAAGTTTAGGTTTTCTAGGGTAGGGACTAAAGCAATGAGGTGGAAATCCTGAGTCTTTGTAGTCCTTGGTTTCCTCGTAGTGATCAGACTTTGGAGATTCGCTGTGTGCTGAGGAAACTCACTCCACATTGGGGTCACTCATCTCCCCAGCCCTGTCCCCTCCCCATCCAAAAATGACTGTCTCATTTTTAGAAACCGTTTCATAGGATGCAAAGGGAAGATCAATAACTGGCAAGTGTAAAACCGGAAAATGTCCCAATGGAAATACTGTAATTAAAAGAGAAAAAATGGTGCTTCCTATCAGAGCGAGAAGAGGTCTCTGTCTCATTACTGGAAGTCCCCACGTGGGATGCCATGGAAATGGGTAGTTTTGACGTCAAAGGGGTGTCGCATCCTATAGACGTGAGCGATAAGCTACTTCTGCACAGCCATGTGAAGTAACGTGTGTCATGTTTATGAATGGTCACATTCAATTAATGTCAGTGGGGGATATGAAAAGGATATTTTACAACAAGCAACTCCAAAAGCCTCGGATTAATTATATTAAACATTGTTGAGGAAAAGGGCAAGAGAGCAAGGTTATTAAATTAAATTAAACACTGAAAAAAATAACTGCATGACCAATGCACCTCTACATAAAATGTTTAAAACTAAAGTATATAAGGAATTATATTTATGTAAGAAACTCAAAACTCCTCACATTTTTAATAATCTCCCACATAATAGCACATCATGTCAGAAACTCTACATTTTCTCTATTTTGCCCTAAACATGTTTTCATCACAATAAATTGTAAAAAAAAAAAAAATCACCAAGAGGGAGTTTATGATATTATATATAAATACAAAGTAATAATTCAATCCTCTCATTTTTGGCTTAGGCGATAACTTAAAGTGAAAATAGCAGTTGACTATAAGTAAGCACACAATAATTCTTCGGAAAAATCAACTGAATTATAAGAATAGCTGAAGAGGAAAACAATACCTCTCAATATGGCTACCATAAAAGACTCTTTATACGTTTGGTTCTAGTGTACACAGAGAAAAGCCGCTAAATAGTCTGAGCTTTGTGTAATATGATTCCCTTTCCAAGTTACTATCAACAGCATCTCTATAAAATTTCAAATAACTTTACATTTGAGGTATTAGCTACTTTCAGAAATGGCAGAATGACATTATTAACTTTGATTGTTTCTTTCTCCTTCAGGAAGTAAAAATGAGGTATGCCACGAGAAACGAACAGATAGGAAGGAGAAAAAAAATACTCATCTCCCTACGTCCCTATTTTCCCCTAAAAACAGAACTATAATTCTGATTTGAAAAGTAGAATAGCTTAAGAAAAAGCATCTAATTTCTTTAAATGATTACTACATGTAATAACGTCAATCTAGTTTTATGTGACACTAGTGGAAACTTGCAATGAAAAAGTTTAAAATAAATGCAAGTCTAAGTGAGAAAGTGATCAACCTCGTAAAGTAAAGACACCTATGCAATCCAGTCACTTCCTACGCAAACAACAGAAAAAAGATTTTAGTATTTTAATCTTTGGGCATTTCTAAATGGATAGGAAACCATCATTCCTAACTCACTAAACACAATTTTCTTTTTATTATTAAAAATCAAAAGGATGTCTCTTTTTAATGCATGCAGACGGAGGTTTTTTGTTTGAAATACATTTAGCTTTTAAAACACATAATGGGCAATATGGTTTCAATGATAATTATGTCCATTTTATTTGCTTTATTTCCGTCAATATATAGCAGAACCTAGCAATACATGACATATTCTACTTATTTTCTGTGAAAAGTAAATTTTAAAAATCCTTCAGTGGAAAATTTACCACTCCTTTTATCAAGGATTATTTCTTTTCCTTAAGATTATTTTAAAAACAAAATAAGGAGCCTTTTAATCATTTCAAATATTTCATTACCAGAGCTCTACTCACAGGTGGTTTATCTATAACTCCCTCCTCAGAGCGATCAAAGCTCCGGACCGGTGGCTCTCCACCAAGAACGATTTCCCCTTCCCCTGGTAACACCTGGCAATGTCTGGAGACATATTTTTGTTGTCACAACATAAGGGAAAGTGTAATGGCAACTTAAAAGGTAGAGGCCAGGATGCTGCCAGACATGCTACCGTACACAGGACAGCCCTCACGCCAAAGACTTATCATGACGAAAACGGCCGCCGTGCCAAGGTTGGGAAGCACTGCCTTAGAACAGTTCATTAATGTCGAGAAAAACTTCAAAATGAAGAAAAGGAATTTTCAAGGCCTGTGTTTAGTTCACTGCTTCCTAAACCCGTCAATTTTAGGTGTTTCAAGTGTAGTTTTAGTGCATGAACTTGAAACGTTTGAATTTCTGGGCATGGAAGTCAAAACACTATGGATGACACCCAAATTTCCCTTTTTGTCCTCAGCTAGAAGTGAAGCTGGCATGCTTTTAGGGAAGTTCAGTTCACAGGCTTAGGAGACATAAATATTGTGACCAATTCAACAAAAATGAATCTGTTAAGTGGGGCACACACTGCGCTAATGCCTGCCAGTGACTAGATGAATAGATGTGGTTCCCATCTCCCATGGTGGGAGCTTAGCTCCTCTCCAAACCAACAGTCCCAGGATAGGAATATTCAGTTCCAAGGAATGCTCTTTCAAACCACTGCCAGCAACAGAGACAGAACGTGGAATGGTGAGAAGCTGTCATGAACAACTGGGGGATGTGGAATTATAGAAGAGTCTCTTCATTTTCCCAGTATTGATCTCATGACTAACCCTATATCTCTCTGAAAATCTATGAACAACAGTCATAATAGGAACATTAGAAAAACCAAATAAACCAAATAGCGACATAACCTAAAGGAAGGATGCACAGATATTCAATATACACTCTGCTCCTCTCTCACCCTGCACGTTCATTTTATTGAGTTATATCCACTCATCTTTATTGTTAGGATCGCCTTCACATCTACCCTTGTCCTTAAACTAAACCACTGATTCATAAAAGTCATAAAAAAATGACAGATCATCTTGGGCAGCCATTTAGCAGACAATAAATGAAGAGAACGGACATATGGAATGAATAACCTCAGGATACACATCTGGTTCATCTCAGTAGAGGGTTTAGAACCCAGACCAACTTTCTTCCTTCCTAGCATTCTGCTTCTATCATCTCTCACTTCGACTATACAGCAGAAACACCTAGCTTCGGTGAAGTCATGATTAATTCTAAAATGAGAAACAAACAACAAAAAACGTTCTCATGGTTAATTAGCAGAGAAACCATTTAAGGATTGGCACAAAGGAAGGAGGAAGAAAGCCTTAAGATTTGGGCATAGAGAGGAAGGATAAGAGGAGCTCAAAGGAGAACTGTTTTTGAGAAGCATTGTCCTAGATGGATAAATAATTCACAAATGAAAGTTTATCTCATGAGTCAAAAATTCTCCAAAGGGTCAATCTTTAACTCGATAACCATTATTATGTACTTGGGTATCTTAAGTCAAAGAGTTTATAGGTGTACTTGGAAGTAGAAATGATTAACTAGAAATAGATGTTTTTTAAATGCTCACATGTTAGTAATTAAATTAGTAACATGCAAACATGTATTTATACAACCTTAAGACACAATTATTTTGTTTATCACTACAAGTTCTCGCTCATGAATTTATTTTTTATTTAAATGTTAGCAAGGACACAGGTTAACTAATTACGAGCAGGTAGGAATGTGTGAGATGGTGAATTCCCAGTTATACAGGACAGTTATCCAGTGGAAGGATGCCAACCTGGGTGCACTTTGTTATAAAGTTGCTGAGGGCAACACGGCCATACTGAAAGCAGTGAAGACACACCATATTTTTCAAAAGCAGTTGGCATTATAAAGTGATTTGATAATAAGTACAAAAATGTCCTGCAGCAATCAAAGCACTATGCATTTCCCATACCAAGATCTACCAGTCTAGCAGTGAAAAAAAATATTTTTCCCATTGTCACTCTTTTAGAAAATCTATTTGAAGCCTCAGGACAAAGGCTTTGTAAAATACTGTCATTTCTATTATACTTCTATAAAATACTCAAACAAAATGCACAGTATAAATATTTTTTTAATGAGTTTAAAGTCTTAAAAGTCTACTTGCAAATGAGATGTAGTCACCTTATCAATGCCAAACTTTCTAGATATGGATTGCAGTCTTAATGTCCTACACAACTAAAACAAAAAGAAATGATGAATAATAACATCAAACAAACTTCTCTGCTCCATTCAGGTCTCATCATAGAGGTCTTCTGAAACACGGATTTTTACACTCCAAGGTAGGAGAGTAGCCACGTATAAATGTGAGTAGCAAGCCTGGGGAGCTAGCAGGAGATGGGGCTGGCAGCAGATATGAAAGGACATAGTGTGTATTGAGCGGGTGTGGAGGGAGAGAGACCTATTATTTGGTCGGGGATCAAGTCCCAAATTCACATGCCATCTATTTAGGAATTTCTCTACCATTTTTGGTATGCCCAATGATGTTTGCATTGCAAACTGAATAGACTGTTTCTTTTATGTTTCTTTAATATTTTTTAATCATAGATTTATAGGTGTTGTTATATGACCTTGTAAAACATTCTTTAAAAGCTATGCTTTAAGAAAATCCTCCCACAGCAATTGTAACTAGAGTCAAAACTTTTCATAGTGTAAATCTTCATCATCTTCAAACTTTAGATTGTTGAAAACATCCCCCTACCTAAATATGTTGCCTACAGGCCATCCAGAAACATGATGCATATTGTAAAATACATGTGAAAATATGTGTGTGTGTGTGTGTGTGTATGTTATTAATGAACTAAATATATTACCAAACACACAAAATTAGAAATGTTAAAATTGCGATGAAAAGACACAGAAATAGAGTTCCACAAATTCTTCCTAGGCCACACCAATCAGTGGAGGCCCACGGCCCTAGGTGGTCTGCAGTTCGGATTTTTCTCACATAAGCTGCAGGTGACAATAGATAAAAAGGAGAGCATTTCCCGCCAACCCCCTTCTGGAGTTAAACACTTGCAGTAATCCCCAAATGTCGGAGGCTCTCTGTGACAGCTGATGTCAGCATGATGCAACACACACAGGAGAAAAGAATGTTGTTTTTTGAGATTGTCATACAATGCCCTCATTTTATAATTGCAAATCGTCCGCACCAGATAGAATAACACATCAACTGTGGTTTTGTTTCAAAAATGAATCCCTTCATTCTCTTGGTCCATTAATATTCCTGAATATCAGGCATGGTGATAGGTACAGGAGACTTAGCAATGTACAAAACAACAAGAAAGTCCCTGATAGATTCTATCAGGAGACAGAGGAGACAGAAAAATTCAAGTAATTTCCAAAAAAAAAAGTTAACTAGTAATGCTATCATGGAAATAAGTGTTGTGTGTAGAGAATAACTGATCTGTGGGAGAGAAGGGAGGCTCTTGATAGGGTGCCAGGGAAGAGCCCTGAAGAACTGGGATGTGACCTGAACCTGAATGGCTAGACCAGTGATGGCGAACCTTTTGAGCTCGGCGTGTCAGCATTTTGAAAAACCCTAACTTAACTCTGGTGCCGTGTCACATATAGAAATTTTTTTATATTTGCAACCATAGTAAAACAAAGACATATTTTTGATATTTATTTTATATATTTAAATGCCATTTAAACAAAGAAAAATCAACCCAAAAAATGAGTTCGAGTATCACCTCTGACACGTGTGTCATAGGTTCGCCATCACTGGGCTAGTCAATCTACAGAAGTGCTTTCCAGGCTAAGGGACAGACAGCCAGAGGAAGCAGCCAGCGACTTAGCGAGGCTGGAACCGGTGAGAAGGCAGAGTGAGGCACACGGTAAGCTGGGAAAGCAGCATGGACCGGGTTGCATGAGGGGAAGACACTGGAGGGGGCTTTATGCCATGAGGTGATAAGGCCCGATTTATATTTACACGACTTCTCCAGTGACTGTGTGCCAATGGTTTTAAAAATGTGATTCTCCCTCCACCACCCACCCTGCCCCAATCTCTGTAGAGACGTTCAATCCATTTACTGGGCCATGGCCATTGTTCTCCATTGTGAAGCCTCTGGCCCTTTACGGAAGTCTGTTTCACTTTTCAGGAATCCCCTTCTGAAATCTCCTTAAATCAATCAGAAAAAAAATATGTTGCTTTTTAATGTTTCAAACTGCCATTTTCTGTTCCTAGTATATAGCAACAGGCCAGAGAAAACTGAAAGGATTTTCTTCTTCATCCCACAGAGATGTTTAACACTCTTTAGAATTTTCACTTGAAAGGTAGGTACAGGATGGCTGTTAGGTCTCATTTGCGTTCCTGAAAACTACAAAAAAAAAATGCTTTCATGTACAAAGAAACCTTGGGAATACCAGTTCTCTGTGGTCACACTTTTAAATCTGTGATTCCGGATAGGCTTTCTATACACACGGTTAAAAAAAAAAAAGTTTCTGAAGTTTGGTACATCAAAGTCTTGTCTTGACCCTTTTAAACCTCGTAATGTTAGCATTGACACTAATAGCCAATAGAAGACTGGCATTCCGACCACTAGAAAACACCCCCTTGCCAATAACTCAAAAATCCTTTATTTTAGGATTTAGGAGCTAGGTCCTGCTGAGAGTCAATTGCTGGATAGTTTCCAAAATTAGCTTTTCAGTCTTAGTTATCTTTGACTTGTCATCCCTTAGTCTTCACTCCAGGATTTCCTCCATTACGAAAGCAAGGCTTTTAATACCCCAACATGAAATCATTGAATTCCTTACTTTTTCTTATTCGTTAGCTAAATAGACTTAAAATGCCAGTATTTAACCTCTGCCTTAAAGTACATTGCAGAGCACTACACCTCCTTGTAAGGGGCGGGGGGGGGGGGGGTATAGAAGGTGACCAAGCAATGCCACCTTATTCTGCACCTCAAAAGGAGGAGTCTATTTCCCCTCTGGATGGTCTTGCCACTTGCCTTGGGCACCAGAATAGGGCAGAAGCCATGTTGTGTGTGTTCTGACATGAGCCTCAAGAAACCTCTGGATTGGGCTTAGCGTGATCTCTTCCATGTGGTCCCCCTTCACCTCCACCATTTGAATAGGCCCAAGCTTGTCTGATGGTGGAAGAGAGACCATGGGGAACAGGGACGAGCCAGCCAGCTAAGCCATCTTAGATCAGTCATCCCCCGGAGGACCTGGCAGCTGACCACAGACCCATGAACAAGCCCACAAAGATCAGTGGAGTGTGGCCAACAACAGCAGAGCCGCCTAGCTGAGCCCAGCCCAAACTGCCAACCCAGAGCACCAGGAGATAAATAAACGTATACTGGTTTAAGCTACTAGGTTTCAGGATGGTTTGGTATACAGCAAAGGCTAATGATATCAAGGGTTTAAATATGTATCTCATGCACTAAAAAATATTTTTGTACATGTCTGTTTTCTTTATTACTTTAACCCTCTTTAAATAGTCAGAAAACTTGGCTTCTTATGGCTGCATCTGAATTAATTTGGTCCAGGAATCAACTGGTAATTTCCTGATTTTTTAAGTAGTGTCTTGTCCTGTGATTTAACTTTCTGATTTCCTGTCATTAACTTTCTGATTTCTTAAGTAGTGTATTGTTCTGTGATTTATGAAGCAGTAAACTGAAACTTTTAGTGCTTTTTGGTCCCTTCTTTCATTATAAATATTTTCTTCCACATGGCACTGAGAGTGAACCTGTTCTAAAATGTCTTTGCCCATTGGCTAAAACCTCATGGCACGACATTCCTTCCTGGTGATATAACTGAAGAAACGTACATGTCTGAGATTTCAACTGATCTCACCAAGTGTAGTGGCAGGTAGTAGTTAGCATAATTTTATTTCCATAGATGCCATTTTCCTTAAGCGGTTTCTGCCCAGGGATAAAGCCCAGAGTTCAAATTAGGTTAATAACCTAAAAGCAGGGAAATTTTCACTCAAACTTTTTGAAGGAATGACATTTTGAGCAGCCCACTGGTGCTCCTCAGGCCAATTTCCAACAGCATGCTGGATGTGCCTGTCCTTGGGTAGGAGCGAGTCGACCTGACTTGTTATGAGAATGTGTGACAAAGTGAGACAGCACGATGACTATTAAAGTTACTGCGTGAATTAACAAGGTTGCTAAATACACACCCAATATAAACTATCAGCTGTATTTTCCAAAACAATAAAAAATAAACATTGAAAATAATTCAAAAATCTACAACAAGTGTAACCCAAACTGACAAGATTTCTATGCAGAAAACTAGTGCATAGCGCTGGCCAGAGCACTCGCATAGTTGTACCCAGAGCATCTCCTCAGACAAGAGCAGTGACTTCACTACACTGAGCAGTGACCTCACATAGAAAGGGCCCGCCAAGAGCAGGGACAGGCTGAGGAGGGGTCAGGACCAGTCATGTTCGCACCCCAGGTCAATGCTGCTGGGTGACATGGAGAGTGGGCGGCACCCTCTGCCCCAGGTCTATCCCGAGCCCTGGAGGTGACTCTCACTTCCCCTGGGTGGAGGTCTGTGCAGACACAGGGCTGGGCCTGATCCGGGAGCAGAAGGTCCAGGGGGCAGAAGCAGCAGTGACTGGGGCCGGCTTGAGGCCTCCTGACCGGCTGCCAGTCACTGTCATTGCTGCCAGTCACTGTCATTGCAGAGTTCAACCCAGGTCAAGGAGAAACAGCAGCTGGTAGAAGAAGATCCTCCCACCCCATGTCCAGCATTGAGGGGCCGGTGAGCCACACCACGGAGGGCCAGGGCAGGCCTGAAGTGAATGTGGCCACCTGGGTGCCTGGGGAACCAGGGCCTGTGGGTGGACATAGAAGGACTCCTCCACCGAAGCCACCCAGGCCCAATAAGCCTCCAACCTTGAAGCCGCTCAGTCCCAACAGGCAGATGGCAATTTTCAACTCTGTCCTGGAGCGCTATGCCCTTGTTAATAATACCAGGCGGGAAGACCTGGAGCCCATGGAGGC
>NW_006291011.1:764434-808120 GCF_000327345.1 Myotis davidii
TGTTGCCAGATGTACAGGGAGCATCCCAAGAGCCTGGCCAGGAGCAAAGACCAGCCTCAGACCACCCATGTGCTAGACTTTGGGCATGGAGGACATCCTGTGGTGGGTCCTAAGCTGTGCCTAGTGTTCTGGCTTTGGGGGACAGATGGACATGCAGGCACCTGGGTGATCTTTTCTCCTCTCCCAACTCCAGCACCAGCCCAGGAGGCAGAGGCGGCTCCTCCTGTCACTCCTGAAGTCCATCCTGAGGAGTAGGATGCAGAGCTGGAGGCATCTCCATCTCCAGAGCTTTCACCACCTCCAGCAGCCTCTCCAGCTGCAGCTGAGGAGCCAGGGCCGGCCCCAGACCAAACTGAGGCCCCACCACCGCTGGATGAAGAACCCTCCCTCAAGCCCATGCTGGTTCCTGCCTCAGAGGAGGAGCTGCCTCTGGAGGGGCCAGCTCAAGGGCCCCCTGTGGAACGTGCCCACCCTGTTCCATCAGAAAAACATGTCATGTGCACGTGTGTTTACCTGTGTTCCCACGCTCATGCGTATGCACTTGTGGGTGTTGGGAGGTGAGGATTCTATGATGTGTGCCCTCCCAGAACCTATTTCCCTAGGGTGGACCCTGCCGGTCAGTCCTCTCCCTCCTTGGCACTGTCTGTGTCCCCACATCAGAATCTCCGAAGCCCCTGCTGTGGAATAGGAGCCATTTCTGATTTTTCACTCCCATCATCCTGCTAAAAGGAACATCTGCATCCATAAATCTTTATTTATTTAGGACAGGTCTCTAGAAGTGGAGATTCTCTGTCTAGGGTAAACATGATTGTAAGGTGTTGGGGACAGTTCCCTACATCTGAGGTCACTTGTCCACTTTGAGCCTTGTTTGGGAAAGCAGGGGTGAGGAGACCTGGGGCTGAGACCTCAGGGAAGGAGGAGGAGAGGAATGACTGGGAGTGGAGAAGATGAAGGTACCTGGGAGTGAACATGCTCAGCTGGAAGGTCCCATCCATCCTGCTTTGCCCTGCCCCACGTCCCCGCCCCCAACACTGCCCTTAGCCCTTAGCCCACATCAGGCCCACCCTGTCCCATAACTCAGCTGAGCTGAGCTGAGCAGCCTGGCCCTGCCACCCAGGACATGGGAGGATGGCCTGCACACTCTGACCTGCTCCCTCTCCCTGCAATCGTCGAGCCCCTTCCTCTCTATCAGGAGAGCAGATCTAGGAAGGCGCAGGCAATCACAGGCACCACCATGAACGTGCACTGTCCAGGGCAAGTTCTCAGTTACAGCAGCAGGACCCACTTGAGCTTGTGTGATCAGAAGGGACATGACAGTGAGCCTCAGGGAAGGTGCCAAAGGTCAGAGTATCAGGCTCAAGGCTTTGCAGCAGGCCACAGCGCCCAAACCGCAGAGGCCCTCCAGCAGTGACCTCTGCCCAGGCCCTGTGCTAGCCCAGCCCCCACAGCCGGCACATCCAGCTTCTGTGAGTGGGGCTCTGCTCACGGGGGATGAGGGAGAAAGCCCTCATCTCATTCAGTCAGGTCAGGTGGAGTCCATTCGGTCTGAGGCTGCCAGGTGAGGCCACGGTCAGCAAAATGTCTCTTATCTGCCCAGAACTGTCCCCCGCCCCTGAGCAGAGAAAATAGGTCTTGGAGGTGGGCTCACCAGGCTCTCCCTGGAGGAAGAGAGAGAAGTCCTGATAATGAGGAGAGCAGACGAGAGGGAGAGGGGGACATTTTGTGGATGTCTGTCTTCTATCCCATTTTAAGATAAGCCACAGACTCTGAGAAAGTGTTTTCAAACAGAGACCTGAGAAAGAGCTGGCATCCAAATATATATATAAAACTCTCCTAATCCTCACCAGTAAGGAAACAAGCAAAGCAACCCAATTAAACGATGGGCATAAGCTCTGGACAGACACCTCACCACAGAAGAAACACAGATGGCAGGGGATGCCGGATGGTGGCGGAGTAGATGGAAGTGAAATGCAAATGAAAACTTACAGAAAAATAAACAGGAATAACCAAATGGAGACTAGCTGAACAGAAGTTTCATAACCAGGGATTACAGAAGAAGCCATCTCCAGACTGGTAGGAAGGACGGAGATGCCAGAAGGGTTGGCCCTGACCCTAGTGTGGTGGTAGAGATTCTACAGGGGTATCTCAGCTGCAAAGGGACCTTTTGAAGAGTGAGGGGTCTGAACCCCATCCTGGGCTCCCCAAGCTGGAGCATCAGAAGCAGGCAGAGGTTCCCACATAACAGCTGTCTATGAAAATCAGTGGGGATTCTGTCCATCAGGGAGAGGCAAGGTCTGGTAGAAACCAGATCCCTTCTCAAAGGACCCGCACACAGATCTTGTTCGCGGGCACTCATCCCAGGCTCTGGAAGATGTACAGGGAGAAGGCTGGAGGGACCTCTCACACCACCCACAGATGCCATATTTCCCCTCCATAAAGCATCAGCCTGGGGAATACACTAGACCCCCACTCCCAACTCCCTCTGACCCCGCCTGCCAGGCTCCGGCCCTACAGAGGAGTCTTCTGACTGGTACAGCCTGGGTCCACAATGCAGACTTTCCTGGAAGGCTCTTGAGGTAGTCCAGGCAGCCTCAGGGATGTCAGAGATGTATAGGAAGAGACTGAGTTTTGTGCCACTGGGGTGAGGATCATTTCTCCCTCGCATGCCTGACAAGCATCATCGTTCCAGGGCAGAGTCCTCCCCAGACAGGGGCAAATCTTAACCTGTTTTATCCTGATAAACTCTGCTGACCTTGACCTGACAACTCTGAGTCCCCGCCCTGCTTCAAAGGTCCTCGGGACTCAATCAGGCGGTGGCTGGCCTGGGTGGACCTTGAGACTTTTGCCGAGTGGCCTCAGGCCCAGCACTTTGGCCAAGTTTGAACCTGTGAACACCACTCACGCTGACCAGGTGACTTATGGAGAACCTACTTATGCAACTCGCATGCTGCCAGACACATTCCGTGACTGAGCCTAAATAACAGCTGGCAAGCAGATGCAGTCCTTGGGGTGCCCTGCGCCTTTTGCTGACCTGCCCCCAGGCTGGATACTGGTGGAAGCCAGCCTTGGTTTGCAGCTTGGCCCCTACCTCACCCACCCAGGCCCAGCAGAAGCAGCCAAACATGATGGGTTGTTTTATAGACCCAAATAGGTAGCCCAGGTCCAGTCACAGGCAGCCGCTGACATTGACCTGCACCAGAGTCCTCCCCCACAGGCCCCAGGAACAACATACCCAGTGGCAACCTTCAGTCCACATCAGAACATGACTCAGTTAGCTCCATATCCAAAGGGACATCTTGGAAGGCACCAGATCCTGCCGGGCTGAAATCTGCTGTGTGATATCAGCCCCAACACAGCAGCTCGTACACTGTGGTCAGAGTCTATCCTCATAGTCAGCTAGTCTGAGGGTCAAACTCGCTCATGAATGGAACTGACTCACCAACAGAAAAACAATCCAATTGAAAAATGGTCATTGCTCCAAAGAGGACATATAAAAAGATGCTCAAAGTAACTACTCATCAGAGAAATGCAAATGAAAATCACAATGAGATATTGTCTCATACCTGTCAGAATGGCCATCATCAAAAAGTGAACAAATAAGGTTAGAGAGGATGCAGGAAAAAGGGAATCCTCATATGTTGTTGGTGGGAACTAAGATTGGTGCAGCCACTACAGAAAACAGTGTGGAGATCCTCAAAAATTAAACAAGGATCTGGCCCTGGCTAGTTTGGCTCAGTGATTATGGCACTGGCCTGAGAACCAAGGGGTCTCGGATCCCATTCCCAGTAAAGGGGCATGTACCTGGGTTGGGGGTTCTTTCCCCAGCTCCCATAGAGGCACATGTGGGAGGCAACCAATCAATGTCTCACATCAATATCTCTCTCTCTCTCTCCCCCTCTCACTCTCTATATAAATCAATGAAAAAAAATATGCTCGGGTGAGGATTAACAACAACAAAAATGGGACTACCTTATGACCCAGTGAGTCCACTTCTGGGTATATATCCAAAGAAATCCAAAACACTAATTCAAAAAAATGTATGCACCCCTATGTTCACTGTAGCATTATTCAAGCTATGGAAGCAACCTAAATGCCCATCAATAGTCGAGTGGATAAAAAAGTAGTGGCATATATATACAATAGAATATTATTCTGCCATAAAGAAGAATGAAATTTTACCATTTGCAATAGCATTAATGAACCTTGGGGGTATTATGCTAAATGAAATCACTCAGTCAGGGAAAGACAAATACCATATGATTTCACTTATATTTGGAAACTAAAGAACAAAATAAGCAAACAAACAAAATGGAAACTGACTCAGAGATACAGAGAACAGACTTACTTTGCCAGAGTGGAAGAGGGGTTGGAGGACCGGGTGAAAGAGGAGAAGGGATTAAGAAATTCAAATTGGTAGTTAGAAAATTATCACAGGGGTATAATATAGTTTACGGAATATTGTCAATAATATCATAATAATTATGTATGGTGTCAGGTGGGTACTGAAAATATCAGGGGGGACACTTTGTAAAGTATATGATTGTCTAACCGCTATGCTGTACATCTCAAAATAATCTATCTATAATAATAAAAGTGTAATATGCTAATTAGACCAGACAGCCAAACAACCTTCCAGACATCCTTCCAGACAACCTTCTAGACCAGGGGTGGGCAAACTTTTTGACTCGAGGGCCACAATGGGTTCTTAAACTGGACCGGAGGGCCGGAACAAAAGCATGGATGGAGTGTTTGTGTGAACTAATATAAATTCAAAGTAAACATCATTACATAAAAGGGTACGGTCTTTTTTTTTTTTAGTTTTATTCATTTCAAACGGGCTGGATCCGGCCCGCGGGCCATAGTTGGCCCACGGCTGTTCTAGACGAAGCCGGGGCTGCAAGGGCCAAGCCCCTTGCATGAATTTCATGCACTGGGCCTCTAGTACAAAATAATATTGAATGTAAACTGCCATTTAAAAATAAAATTTTAATTAAAAAAACAATCATGGTGCAAAGAAAGATAAATGAGAAGATGTATCTATCAAAGATAAGAAATAATTTAAAGGTCACTAAATTATATCCACTATAGTGGATAAAGGAAGATGAGATTATAATGTTTGACTTTTAAATATATTTTCAAAGTGGCCTAAGAATGGAAACATAGTCCATTATCCCTTACTTCTCTGCAGAACTATACACCACAGTCCCTGAGGCACCATTATCACATGAATCACAGAGGGTCAAATAAATTCACATGCACAATTGAGGTACATTAAAAATGCATATTAGGTAAAAAATAAAAATAAATAGGAAGAATAAGGCTGATGAATAAATCTGTTTTAATGTCCTAGACAATAAAAGTTTAGGTAGGAAATATACCTATATCTGTATCTATATGTATATCTATAAACATATAGACATATAAATATATATAGCTATAGATATAGATACTCAATCTCTTTTTTTTAAATATATTTTATTGATTTTTTACAGAGAGGAAGGGAGAGAGATAGAGAGTTAGAAACATCGATGAGAGAGAAACATCGATCAGCCGCCTCCTGCACATCTCCCACTGGGGATGTGCCCGCACCCCAGGTACATGCCCTTGACCGGAATCGAACCTGGGACCCTTTAGTCCGCAGGCCGATGCTCTATCCACTGAGCCAAACCGGTTTCAGCGATACTCAATCTCTTTATAATATGTATACTCTTATAATATATATTCTCTTTATAATATATATTTTCTTCATAATATATATAAATCTTTATGTTGTATATATCTTTATTAGAAAAATTTTATAGGAATGATTTCCCCACTGAATTAAATAGATCTATGTAATTCTCAATAGTTTTTCCTTTGGTATTCACTAGAATTATATCATATCAAATCTTCATTGAGGCAAGAGAGTCAAGTTTAAATGAGAGTGCCTTTTGGATTAATTATTTTTCTGCTGAGAATACAAAATGAGCACTATTTTTGTGAGGATTATATCAGTAAAACTGCATATATTATCTTCATAAAAATTCTTAAACCCTCTGACAAATCAGCTATGTCGACACAGATCTGCAACCAAAATAACTACTGCTTAGCATAAATGCTTTGTAATTTTTCTAAGTTAATTTAAGTCCTATAATTTCCCTTAAAGATATTACTAAATAAATAATTTGCGCCTCACCGGGAGGAGAGTAAGAAGTAGAGACTAAACCTATCATGTCACCAGATAAACGGGCTCCTTCAATAGAAAACCTCTTTCAAAATTAATGGCCTGCTCCCACATGATGAATACCTAGGAAAGGAAATATTTATGGTTTTCTCCTAACTTCTGACCCTTGAAATTAAAAGTACTTTCTCCACATCTACTGTTCCAGTTAACCCACAGGAAAAATGACTCTTTCTGGCGTGGAGAAATTTTTATGATACCCAGATATATAGCTACATATAAATGATCCAAAACAAATCTCCCCCAAACAACCGGACAGCCAGCGATGAGAACTACCCAGAATGCCACGGGACAAAGGGTCCCTGGACTTGGTTGCGCCCATTCATCCCCAAGCACAAGACAGAGGTCCTTTCCAGCAAGACACTGAACTGCTAGAGAGGGCTGCAGGCTCTCCCGTGGCCTCCGTGGTTAAGCACCAACTCAAGGGCTCGGAATGCTCAGGATCCTGGCCCAGACAGGAACCCAGACCCCGGCAGTAGGCTCCAAACAACCAGGTTTCCCAGATATTCTGCCAAACAAAGATGCTTCAGGCTAGGCGAGCTCTACGGGAAAAAAGATTCTTTCTCTCTGTTCTTGTCTGTTAGCTTCAAGACAGTAGATTGTACCACAATGAAAATATGGGACTTCAGTCATCAAGAATAATTATGTTTTATGTAATATATTACCAATAGGATATATGTCATGTAATAGATAATACCATGCATTGCTATGAAGAACATTTCTGTTGTGAAAAATAGGATAGGAACAGCACACTTGAGAGACAAGATTGTTTCAAAAGAAACAACTGGCAGCCCAGTGATACTGATTTCAGACTTCTGGCCTCCAGAACTGTGAGAGAATAATTTTCTATGGTTTTAAGCCACCCAGTTTTGTGGCAATCTGTTACAACAGTAACAGGTGATTAATATGCCTTACTTAAGTTCTCAGTGCTTAGGCTAGTATATTGTTTCCAAGTTGCAAATTAAAAAATTGTTCACATTAACTATGTAAGTAGTGGTAACAAAAACAAACCAAAAAAATAATAAAATAAACTCCACATTTAGAACAAAACATAGGCCCAATCTTTTTTTTTTGGAATTTTTATATTTTTGAGGGCAGACTATTTTTCTTAGGGGGGTGGTGATCATTACCACTCTCTTCTATCAAACAAAATTGACCCACTTAACAACAAGATCATAAACACGAAGGAAAGTAATCGTATACATTTCCTAAAATGCCACAAAACACATTTCCTTTTATTAAATTCCTTCTTTTGAGCTCATTAATTCTAGAAAATTCAAGGCTGCACTATTTTTCTTGATAATTTAGTTGGCGATAGCTAACGCTTTCAAAATGTCACAGTTTTGAGGGTCATTAAAATTATTGGGCAATTGTTCGTAGTATTCCAGTGTGTAGATGTACCCCAATTTTTTATTGTGGCTTTAATTTTTAAACATTTTATTTTTTTTAGGTAAACTACTTTAATGAGGTAGATTATCCTCATGGAAAAAAAACTCCTTTTGGGGAAGTATATATTGGAATTTCATTAACTTCTTTACAGTATTATTTAGACGACAACTATTTGGAGGACCTGAGCTGACCACAGCAGAGTTTATCTGTACAGAGAAGTTGTTTTGATTGAGAATCTGGAACATGCAATCTGCAATGATTTACACCAAGAAAAAAAAAATGCAAAACGTTATGGCTGTACTGAAGCAATAAAATATCCTATGATTATATAAACTACATAGTGCAATGTTTTTGACAGCACATATCACAATTTGTGATTATATAATTGTGTGTTTAATATTTGTTTAAGGACTAAACAACTGTACATTTTCTAAGATGCAAGGGCAGTAGCTGTTGTACACAATACTTTTAATTTCAGCTTGGTTCATACTGGGTACTTATAAATATTTGTTAAATTAATGGGTATGTATTATTGGGTAAACTATTTCATATTTAAGCTGACTATGAACATTCACTTTGCAGATAAAGCATCTTGACTGTGCCAAAATGGATACTTCAACTCCCACATTTTGGCACCAATGAACATTTTTTTAAAATATATTTTATTGATTTTTTACAGCGAGGAAGGGAGAGGGATAGAAAGTTAGAAACATCGATGAGAGAGGAACATCGATCAGCTGCCTCCTGCACACCCCCCACTGGGAATATGCCTGCAACCAAGGTACATGCCCTTGACTGGAATCTAACCCGGGACCCTTTGGTCCGCAGGCTGACACTCTATCCACTGAGCCAAACGTGTCAGAGCTAGGATGACTCTTTCAATATAAAATTATACAAAGACTGGAAAATCCAACTTGGATGTATGCTCAAGTTCTCGTTCGTTCTCTCTCTCTCTCTCTCTCTCTCTCTCTCTCTCTCTCTCTCTCTCTCTCTCCTCCCTCCCATCACCCACTCTAGGGAAAGTCAACTGCCATGTTGGGAAGACACTCAGGAAGCCAATGGATATCATGAAGAACAAAGGCCTGTCACCAACACTGTGAGGAGGCTTAGAAACAGATCTTTGAGTCCTGCCATTTGGGTGAACCTAGAAGCAGATCCTCCTCAAGTGAAGCTCTGAGCTGAATGCAGCTCTGCACAAAACTTTGACTCTAACTTCCTGACAAATCTGAAATCAGAATTATCCAGTTAAGCCACTCCTACATTCCTGACTCACAGACACCGTGAGAGAATCTATTTAAACTGTTACATTTGGGAGAGCAACGAATTCCCTACTACAAGTAATCAGAATAAACTATAGTGGGCAGGGGCAGGGTGAGAGAAGAAGTCTTGGTCTCCAAACTCAGGATTGTGCCTTTTCAATTATAGGATATTGGGTAGGGTCACATCGGTCTTCCCATTTCCTCATCTACATAAGAAAGATATTAACCAAAACTCTTTCCAAGGTTCCCTTGGCCATGAAAATGCAGGACCCGAAGCTATAATGAGACAGCTCTGGTCTTGATGTAAGGAAAGATGAACACTGCAACTGCCTATCACTGGGAGCTGCCTTCCAGCCCGCCTTGGTGGAAAACAGGTTGGATGATCATTGGTGCTGACGGTACCAAGAGTTTCCTCCCAGTGGATGAGAAATGCAGGCAGATAACATATAATGTCTTTTAACGTTGGTATGCTATATTTATGATTCTATCTTGAAGAACAAAGAAAATAGATAATGTCCCAAATCAAATTAAACCAAAGCAAACAATCATGCACATAAGGAAACTAGGTAAATATTTCCCTAAATAATTTCAACAGATACTCTCTCTGATAGGACTCTACCTCTACCTGCAGACAATTCACCTAAGAACCCAAAAATCTCAAGCACATTAGAATCACCAGGGACTTTAAAATAATAATAATAATAATAATAATAATTATTATTATTATTATTTTAATTCTGATGCTATGGCCATGCTCTGGGCTAATTAAGTCTGAAAATGAGACCCAGTCATCAATATCTTTTATAGCTTACCAAGTGATTCCAACATACAACCCAAACTGAGAACCACTAATAGAATTATCTAATTTGAGTTGAGAGAAAAAAAGGCAGGAAGGAAGAAAGGAAGGGAGGAAGGAATATTGATGTGGGTATAATTTTTCATGTATAGAAAAGGATCCAAAAGGAAATACCTGTAACTAAATTTAGTGAACATTAGGGTGAAGACGTAATTTTACCCCTTAACATTCTTACAGTGAAAATCTATTTCTACAATAATTTTAAAAGTCATGAGGAAAGAAAATATTTCACAAATTTCTCAAATAGCTATAGAATCTGGAGGAACAAATATAGTTATGTGGGGGTCAATTTCCATCTTTAAAAGTCACTGAAACTTTATCTGCAAAACGAATAAACATCCCATTGAAAGAGTAAAATCTTAAAACAATTATTTAGTTAACAATACAGAAGACTACAGGCTGTTTGGTTTTTTTTTTTTTCCTTAATCAATTATTTTCCCTTAGTTGTGGTGACAGGACGTTATAATCTAAAAACCTACATTGGATCAGAAAGAAAGAAACCATGCCTAGAATTTAGAATCTAGAATGGAAATTAAAGATGAAGTATTCTAGCTTTTTAGATATAAAAAAACTGACACTCAGGGAATAGTTATTTAATGATTTGAAAGGAACTAGTACATTTACTTTCAAATAATAAAGTATCATTCCCACTGTATAATAATTCTGTATTAAAATGCTATACAGGAATGATGTACTGCCCACGTTTCAAGAGTGTTTATATACAATGCAGGGAGGCCCAGGGAGGTGTTTGTCCAAAAGAAACCCTCTAACCTTTTGTGTTAGAATAATTCCAAGTTTTATTAATGGCATAAATCCTCCAAGGAAATTCATCAGGATGACAAAGTAGGTTTACATTATAATGTTCACTAGGAATTGTAGTAGGAAACATTTCTGTGTCTAATATTAGTTTGAGTTCATTCATAATTTCTTCACTTACTCATCCACTATTTATATAGCCTGCTCAGCTTGCTCACAATGCCACAGTTTTGTAAACAGTAGTACTGTGTAGCCAATGGAACCTGCCGAAGTGTAATTATAGCTGGATGAGAATGTGAAGTAGTCACTCTGAATTTCAACCTGCGAGTGTTTCGAATAAAGAGCATCATCAATCAATATTTATTAAACATTCATAGGGTACATTATTTGGCCGAGGCAGTTGACAATCAAGGCGTCTGTAGCCGTGTGGATTTCCCTTCTCAAAATATGGTGCAAAACTGACAAAAATCTAATGTGATAGGGAAAAAAAAATGTCCCACATCTCTCATTTGAATTCCAATTGTAATGAAACAGGTTTTCTTCCAAAAATTAGCTTCCAATGTGAAAATGAAATGGCTCCACTGCGGGAATACTGATGTGAGAAGGCGTGTTTCCTAGAACTAGTATTAGAAAAGTTTATGGTTTTCGTTTCCTAAAAAAAATAAAAGAATTTTTCTTATAAATAGTTCAAAATCATTTTTTAACATATATTGAAATCTGACACTAGTCTCCCATCCCCAGTCCAAGAATGTCAGTAATATAAACTAGTGGATATCCAAAGTGTTAAAAAATGGGCATTCAGATAAATTGAAAACAGGAAGTTGTCTGCAAACTATTAGTATGCTAAGGGACCAATGATTAAAAACAGTTTGCTTCAAAGCATCTTCTCAATTTGGTATGACAGTGTCTGGAGAGAAAGAAGATCAACTGTCAATTCTAACCCCACAAAATAATTAGAAAAAATAATGAGGTGATTTCTTCAAAGAATGAGGAAATATGTGCAATGAGCTTTGTCTATTTTCTATTCAAGGGCAGTTCATTTCCTATCATAAAATATGCTCTCCCTGCACTGTATAATATGGAAGATTTAATGATTATCAGACATGGGTACAGTCAATCCCTCACTCTAGGAAAGTGATTAAGGATATTTCACTGAATGCAAAATCTTACACTTCTCCGAGAAAAAACAGAAAGAGAGATCTATTTGAGTATTTAGTTGATTTTTTTTAATTGAATACTTTCCTGGAAATACATTCAATACTTTCATGGAAATAAATATTACATCTTTTAAATAGTATACATTCCACCAATTATTTTGATATAGCATTTTCCTAAAAATATTCACCTTAATTGGAAAAAAAATCTTTAAATGCACCCACTCACTCAAAAGAGAAAACACAATGGAAATTTGAAAACGATTTAATCAGCATTCACTGAACTGAAAAAAATTCTCATTGCACATTTCCTTTGGTAAGTCTTCATTTTTTATAAATGCCCTTCATTTCAACTAAATGCATTGATTTGTATGTCATTTCCCATCCACATTTTCCTAGTTTTTTTGGAAAACATTTCCCACTATACAGGAAAACCAAGGATATATACTTGTGTGTTTGTGTACGTATGTGTATACAGTACTAAAGGCCATCACTGTGTCTTTTGAAATTTTAAGAATTTAGAATCAAGGGTTTATTCTTTTAGCATAGCCTTCAGCCTACGGTGGTTCAACTTAGAATTTTCCAGCTTCATGATGGTGCAAAAAATGGTAAGTATTCAACAAAAAACATGCTTCAAACTCACTTATATGTGGAATTTAATGAATAAAATAAACTGACAAACAAAATAGACCCAGAGACACTGAAGCATGTAACAGACTGACATATTTCAGAGGGAAGGGTGAGGAAGTTGGAAAAAGATTAACTAATGAACTTATATGCACATTTTATTTTTGATAGTATTACAGATATCTCCCATGTCCCCTCCTTCTCCTCAACCTCCACCCACTCCCTACCCCTCCCATGTCTTCACTACCCTATTCACCCCCAGGTCTTCACTACTCTATTGCCCATGTCCATGGGCTATGCATATAAGTTATTCGATTTATCTCTTCTCCTCCCCCAACCCCACATCAAGGTATGTCAGTCTGTTCCATGCCTCCATGCTTCAGGTCTTATTCTGTTGGTCAATTCATTTTGTTCATTCGATTACACAAATAAATGAGATCATGTGATATTTGTATTTCTCAGGTTAGCTTATTTCACTAAGCATAATATTTTCCAGGTTGATCCATGCTACACATTCCAACTACCTTAGCCTTTCCAGGCTCTCAGCTCCATCCCCTCCCCTCAGTGACTGCACCAAGTTCAGATAGTTGCCTCTCCCTACTCTACTTCCCGGAAACGCTCTCAAAGCAGTAAGCTGGGGCGATCATGGGACTCACTTATAGATTTCTCATCATTCAGGGATCACTGTCATTAATTACTTGATGTCCACGTCTTGAAGACCAATGGTTCATATCTTTCCCATGATATTTTAGCGTGTTTAAGATAAGAGAATATATTGGTCTCTTATCCCATTAACCCAAAGCTGAAGTCAGACTTATCTTTTCACAACTCAATGGAAATCCTCTGTTTAAAACACTTCATTGAATTCCTGTCATTAAAATAAATTCCAAGCTCCTTACATTGACTTAGGAATTAGCTTCATAATTTAAACCTTGTCTACTTTTCAAGCTAATCTTTTGTCACTTGCTTTCAATAACCATAGTTCATCAATAAAATGACTGGAGTTTCACGTATGCAAACTATTCTTTCAGCACATGCTGTTCCCTCTGCCTACAACTCTTTTCCCTGCCAAGGCTGCTGAGAACGTTCTGTTCATCCATCAGTAAGCAATACAAACGTGACCTCTCGGTGAAGCCTTCCTTCCATAATATACTTCCAGCCACCTGCTCCCCATCTCCTTCAGTCCCACCCAAAGAGGAGTTCTCAGCCCTCCTCAATGCTCAGAGGATGACCCTATGATCCCTGTTCCTATCATGCCATCCATTATTTGGTACCATAACTATATTTTACACATCTATTTCCAAGCTATGACCTTGGACACGCTCCTCTGAAACAGAAGTTTTCTCATCTGTAACATGGAAATAATACAGGGTATCAGCCCGGCCGGCATTGCTCAGTGGTTGAGCATTGACCTATGAACCAGGAGGTCAAGGTTGGATTCCCGGTCAGGGCACAGTGAAGAGTTGACAAGGTCAAGCTGTAGGAAGGTTTCATTGCTTTGCATAAGTGTAAGAAGAAGATTACATAAGAGTAATCAAATGGCATGTGGAAAATAACATTAAAAGGAGAAAATGCATTAGAGGCAGACAATAATTTGGCTATTGATAACCAATATTTCTCTGGATGCTGGTATATTTTCAACTGGAAATACAATAAATCTAAAGGGAGAATCAGAGTCCCCCCACCCACTCTGTGCTGCAGGGGCAGAGAGCAAAGGGGAACACTCTTTGGTAGTGAGTCAAGGCAAATCTCCATTAGTTGCTCTGTCCAGTGGTGCCTTATGAAGCCAACACTCTCCTGTCCTTTAGAAGGAACTTCTCATCAGTTGGCTATATTGATATTTAAAATTCACACCTGCGGGGGGGCGGGGGGGAGTCTCTAATACTTAAGAGCAAACAGCAGACAGTGAGGCACAATTTTTAGAAAACATTTAAATGAAGAGGCTTTTTTGTCCTGATAGGGTCCATTTAAGTTTTGTTTACTTTCTCAGCAAGAATAAAGGCCTTGGGCAACATTTAATTAAAATGCTCCCTAAGCTTTCATGCTTCCTGAGGCAGGAAGATCGGGGACACTGAGATAGTCCTCTTGCTGTGGACTGTGAAGGGAATGAGGACAGATAACTTTGAACTCCCTACACAATCTGTGGAGAAAAGCCATCCCCCTGGAAAGGCCAATTCTGTGCCATCCATAGCAGGGGTGGGATAGATGAATTCTTTGGCTGAGGAACAAAACCTCAGAAAGGCCTCAGACACAGACTCCTTCTGTTATTTCAATTATAAACTACTATGTTCAAAGATGCAATAATCTGTAGAAGTGAAGAATTCGATCAGCGGCATTCATTTTTATATGCAAAAATTTAGGCTGGACAATTCCCAAATGCTGGCAGTAGTTGAAATTCATGGAAGACTGGATTTAAAAATATTATAGTTTTGAAAATGATGAGCTAAAAAAAATGAAGCTTCATTTTGTGATGTTTCTGCCTTGTTTTCTTTTGTTTGATTTTTAAAGGTGGACAATAGCAGAGAACATAACATTTCCTTGGTTCAAAAAGTAGGCAGATTTACAGATTCTCTGATGACATACTGAAAGGACTGAATACTCATTTGGGGACAATTCCATAGGGAGATCAGACTGTGGGCCACGAAAATGTACTGAGGCTGGGCTTGCTATGGGTAAAATGGGATGTTGCTGAAATTAAGTGAGATACTACAGAGAATAAGCATTCAAAGAAATAGTAACGATGGTGGTCATCAGAAGCATTCTGTAAGACTTTTTTCTAGCAGCAGTTTATGTGATACCCACAAAATAAGAGAGATGAGAGGCAGGCACTCCATTGAGTGAGAGATGTGTTTAAATTGTTAGGATAGGCTTTTGTTTTTTTTTTAATTAGTCCCACCATCTAAACTGTCTAATTAAATTAACGTGGCTAAGAATGAAATTTAAACAGAAGTATTACTGCCCAACTGGCTAACAAATTAACACATTTGTCCTTGATATTTCCTTTTGGGGAGAAACATGCATTAAAGGGAAAATGACTTCTGTGCAGACCAGTGGTAATTAATTAACAAGACAATTTTACATAACTCTGCAAATAGTTGACATGCCTCCTTCCCCAAATGTGTAAACAAAGATAATTTTGTTGACTTTGTTTTCTGTCAAAAAAAAATTCTACGACTCAAGGGAAGATAATGTATCTAGTGATTTTGTTTTTAATATACCTAAAACTGTCCTGAGAATGTGTTTCCCGTTTTGAGCCAGTTCATACCTTAATATGTTTAAGTCATTTCTGCATGTAGCCATAGCATATTAATGGTGCATCCGTAACCATCAGTGGTATAAACATCCGTGTTAAAAGAGAGATGGTTATAAATTCAATTTTATTGAGATTCTGTTTACTGGACTTCCTGATGTATGTAATCCTCCATCCACTTAACCTCAGATTTTAATGATTCAACCATAATGTATAACAACTGCTTTATACCCAATTGTCATCTCACATAAAATCTTTCCCACAACCCACCATGAAAACATCCTCAATGGGAAGTACAACCGAAGAAACAATTCTCCGAGGCTATTCTGAGGCACTGACCAGTACACAAAGGGTTGTACAGAAGGAAGCTTTAAAAATAAAAGATGATGCCTCATATTTGGTTACTTGCCTCCTTAGAATGTAATTCAGATAGGCTATTGGATTTGAAACCTCTGCGCGCGCGTACACACATACACAGACGCACACGCACACACATTCTAATTTCAAGCCAGCTTGATAGCCACAGGCTACACCAGAGCTGATGTATAATTTTGTAAAAACTCAGCTACGATAAGCCAAATTTAGTAATAAAAACTATCCCCTGCTTAAAAACTGAGATAATTTGACCTTTTAATATGTTTTTGAGACACCAAGTCCCTTTTTTCTTTGCTTTGTCTTAGGCCTCAAGTCCACTTTTAGCCTGGCCAGTATGTATTACATTTCAGATAGCCCAGGCTCTTGACTGCTGAGACGTTCTCCCCCTTGGATAATACTGTGCCAGCATCTGGACAGAGTACTGACCCCATGTTGGGCCAACACTGAAGCTGACTTCATGCTGCAAGGTCACGGGTCTCCTTCTGTTCTCACCACTGCCCTGGATCCTGGGCCATGGCTTCCCAGCCCTATACAGAAAACTCTATTAATGAAAGCAACGGAAGATGTTTATTCCATTGTTTGAGTGTACACTTGAGCCTTTTCCACTGGAAGCAAAAGGAAAAACAGGGCTTAGAAGGAAGATCAATGAGACAGCGTGGGGGGCATGGGGTTTGGTGAGTGCACAGGCTCAGACAGCCTGGGTTTTTCCCACTTAACCACTCAGGGAACTTGGGCACAATATGCATCCTCTTTGAGCCTCCTCTCAAGGGATCAAATGCGTGACACAAGTAAAGAATTGGCCAACGTGCTTGCCACATGGTAAAAGCTATCTTATTACCACCAAACAACAACGAACTTACTACTCTTTAAGAGCGGGCTGAAAAGCAAGAATGTGATTCTTATTATACTTTTACTCCAAATTCCTTTAAAATATATGGTTGACCCACTCTGAAAAGGAAACGTAAAGGAGAAAGGGATCAAGAAGGGGAGATCAGAGGCAAGGCCTAGGATAAAGGTACTAGATAAGAGGCAAAATAGTGCTTTTATACCCAGATGAAAAGGCAATAACCCACATACCATAATAGGCGATAGGTAGGCAGGAAGGTAGGTAGGTAGGTAGGTAGGTAGGTAGGTGGGCGATAGGATGGGTTGGTGGGTGGGTGGATGGATAGATAGATAGATAGATAGATAGATAGATAGATAGATAGATAGTAGATACAAACAAAAACCGCAAGAAACTACTTAAGGATCTGCTAACCAAAATACTGAGTGAAGTAACTTCAATTCATTCTGCCTTTTTTGTGTATACATTTCCTAGTTATTTCCTTTTGGAACCTCTTCTACCATCAACAAAGGCAGCCTTGGCCTTCCTCAACCTCTCCTTTAGTGAATCACACACCTCATTTCAGTCCTTTCTCAGCCCTTCCAACCTCACATGTCTTCTGGGCAGATTAACACACTGACAAGAGAGAGATAGCGGGATCAAAAAGAATTCCAAAACAATGTGTATTCCCAGGGTAGCCTGTGAGTTTCCTGCTCCATTTAGGGATAATTTAAAGCTAGCACTCACCATCAAAGAGTGTCAAACACATCACTGCAATTAGAAATAACATACCAGCACGTTCTTTCTTTCTCTCTCTTTCCTCTCTCTCTCTTCCCCCCCCCTCTCTCTCTCTCTCTCTCTCTCTCTCTCTCTCACACACACACACACACACACACAAACACACACACAGCTCAGGATGCCACTATTTCCTCAGTCATTTCAAGGTTTTTCATTTAATCAGCACAGTAAACAGGCTTCTATGCCTCAGGCTGGCATTCCACAAACTCAGCCAAATCGTGGGGTTCTGTGAATGCTGCAGTCAGCAGGGCCAGAGAAGGCATATTTGCTCACAGATTATGTTGATTAGTACTATTCTTTTTTGTCCTCGGGATGCTTCTTGGACAGTGGATATGACAAGAGGTGCCATTTATCTTACAAAGACTTTCATTTCATTGGATTTTGATTAGCCATGGTAGCTGGGTGAATTGAATAATTACTATTATTAACTCTAACATTCTTTGACTCTTACCCCACAATGTAACATCACAAGCCTAGTGGGGGGAAGTTAAGGCGTCAAAGATTCAAAGTCGAAAGCCTTTGGTGCTCCAGTTCTGACAGTATCTGTAAAATACCTTCCTTCTGGGAGAAAAACTAAAAATAGCGTCTTCCAAATAAATGGAAATAAAACTACTCTAAATTCACCAGATGGATCATAATTATCGACATAAAATTATAAAGTATAATACTTGGTGTTCAGTTAAAAGTCTAGAAAATTATTCCACAAGGTTAGACCATGTATTCAAGAGGATCTCATCTGATAACTTCAGGGACTCTTTCAAACCCATCCCTTCCCTCCCCCGCTCCCCGCCCTGAGAGGAGGTGCAAACAGGTCAAAAACACACCTGAAGCATTAACTCAGCTCCATACTGTGCTGGGCGCTGTACAGCATAACAAGGAATTAGAACACTGCTGCTGGACTCCGGCTTATAATCCAGTTAGGAGTCTCCTGAGATGAGCTGAGACTAGGTAACGTCCTCCTCAGACACTGAACGGATTTTGTCCTAGAGGTGTCCCAAGACAAAATACCCCTTATCTCAGGCACCTGAAGTAACCTGAGTCAGGCTGCCACCTCAGCTCTCAGCCGGTGTCCATCCCTAGAAAACATACCACAATCTTAGGCAAGGCCTGATAATCCACCTTCAATAAACAGGAATGACCATGTGTGATCCTTACGGCCAAGAAATACTATATTCCTAAGAATCCTGAGGTAAGTAAATAGAAACTTAAGCATCCTTAAGCCCCGGTTTATAGATGCCAAAAAAGGAAGGAGATCTTGCCAAAAACAAGCCTGGAAGAGACTGGCTACGTATCAATTGCTGAGGTATGTTGGCTTACAGAGTCTCAGGCCTGCGTCTCACATCACTGTGTATTGATCAGCGGTGGTCAAATATTGTTAAGCATAAATTAACCTGCTCCAGTGAAAATACCCATGGGAACCATTACATGTTGAAGACATCTTCTCCTTGGGTTTCACTGTAATTATCGGTAGAATTCGTTGGAGAGTCGGGGATGGTTCGCTCAGATTTCTCAGTCACTTTTTACAGCCCCTGATTAAAAGGCTCTGCAGTTCATGGTCAGCCGAATGCTTCGCCGTGGTCCACCTTCAGACCCCAGGAATGACACCAGAAATAGAAGTCACTGCCAACAGCTGGCAGTCAGCTGGCCAGGGGTGCATTGTTTTTCTAAACAATCTTAGGGGCCAAGGGCTCCTTTTTAATTGACTTTGGTGATTTCGCTAGAGCAGTGGTTCTCAACCTTCTGTCCCTTTAAATATAGTTCCTCATGTTGTGACCCAACCATAAAATTATTTTCATTGCTACTTCATCACTGTAATGTTGCTACTGTTATGAATCGTAATGTAAATATCTGATATGCAGGCTGGTCTTAGGCGACCCCTGTGAAAGGGTCGTTCGACCGCCCAAGGAGTCGCGACCCACACGTTGAGAACCGCTGCTCTAGAGTCTAGGTTTAGAGACTGTGTATGAAGCCCATGGTGTGGTGTCTGTTTTAATCCAAGTGAATTAAATTTGTCAGCCCCCAGGAAAATACCCTTAGGAGATAAACACATTAAGTGAAAGAAGAGAGGCATGGTCAGATCTTCATCCTAGCTGAGGAAAACATATGCTAAAATTTTTACCATAAACAGAAGGCAGGGTTTTTAAGTGAAAGTACAACTAATTACTATCGGAAAATGGGGGTGGGGGGGGAGTATTACACAAAGCGCTAGGATGAAGGAATAGTCAACCTCTGTATTTTTCTACCAATTTTTAAACTTTTAAAGGTCACCCAGAGCACCATGCTAATATTTTGCAATAATGGACTCCAGGGCAGTGGTTTAATTAAATGAATTCCAGAGCTCTCTGAATCTTAATCAGACTGTGCAGGGGATGGGGAAGGTCAGGCTGCTGAGCAAATGATGCAAACCAGACTTACACATTACCCTGAACACCCTTTTCCAGAAGAGGCTCAGCGTGCCCTATCTTTAATGTCCTAGTGATTTCTGACAAGGTGAACTACTTCACTGTTTGCCTACCAGGCCCAACAAGTGTGTCCGCTCAATGGTCAATCCATGAGGCTTTCTAGCTAGCCATCTGTAACGTTTGGTATTTGCAGCCAACATTCTTGATCTCTTTTAAGACGATGGCTGAAACATACCCAGCACACTCTTTTCAAGGACAAGTATGAACAGAACCCTCCCCCTATCTGCCGCTGAGACGAGGGTGCAGGAAAACAGAAACACTTTATACTTCCCCTTCGTATGACACTCAATAGCCTCAGTAGTCAGAAAACGATCTCCAAAGAGGTCAGCAGTGACATTTTGCCTCAAAACAGGTTTCCTCTCTACCCCTATTTTTCTCTAGCCCACTGAATCTTACCAATCCCTGAAAGAGACTCAATTTCAGGCTTACTGTCGACAAGCCACCACCTGAAGATCAAGCAAATGATAGCCTATCAACCAGACCAGAAGGTTAACGCAACTAATAAAAATAACATAAATGAACTGTAACAATGAATGGAAATGGTCAAAAAGGAATCGATTTTAAAATCAGAACACAAAAAGGCACCTACAAAATGGTTGTAGTTGTGTTTGAAAAAGTACATTTGTACATTGATACTGACAGTGAATGTAGAATGGCATAGGTATGCTTACTAAGTTATTTATTTCCCACAAAGTTAAAGACTTTTTTCTGGTATCAGTGATTTCTGGATATCTTATGACCATTGGTATTTCCCACTAAGATCAGACTGAGAAAAGATAAGTTGCTACTGTTAATTTTGCTGTGTGCCAGGTCCTGGATTAAAACTTTATATTCACTCTTTCATTTTACCTCTCAGTAACTACTCTATGAGGTAAATACTATTATGTAGGCCCACTTTACATATTAAGAAACCAAGGCTTGCAAAAGGCACATAATTTGCCTAAGAGGACACAGTGGCAGAGGCTGAATTTAGTCTCACCACACTAGATCATTCCAACACACTGGTTCAAAGTGAAGTCCATCATTACTTTGAGAGTGACCACTGGTTTGGCTGACAAATAGCTCAGTTCCATTTTAACATTGCAGGACTGGTCTGATGATTGGTTTATGTGGTCATAGGCTTTTCACTCATAGTTTGTTCCTCTACAAATTCTCACACAATCCAGGAGAGCAGATAAAGAAGACATATGACTCTCCCAAAAAAGAAAAAGAAAAAATTTTGAGAATCAAGACACTTCCAGTATTTATGTTAACCCATCGGTGCTATACATCCTAATACACCTTAGGATTTTTATTTTATTCACGCGGCCTGCTGCCTTGGTATTTCACAAAAGGTTTGTGTTCCTGACCTCTAATGATAATTCGTCATATATCCCAATGCTTTCTTATTGGAGCTGTAAAACAATGAATTAGCGACAAATCCCCCACTCTTTGCCCCTTCAGCCCTTGGAGTTTAACTCCTCTCACATTACAGTATTTATTGAATTTCCCAGCCAAACGGTGTTCTGCTCCATAAAATTCTGACAAGTGGACTCTGCCAAGCTAATAATGGCTTCATTCTGCTGAAATAAACTTATTTCACTGCGGCAAACAAAACGACATGACCTGGAAAGGTTATTTTTAACTGGGTAATGACTCAGTCCCGACCAAGCATTTCTCTCAAGGTTTCCCATCTTGAATAAGTTACATTTCTTAAATATACATGTATGCGACTCTGTGTGTTCCTGTCAGTCTTTCACAACCAAGTAAAAGCAGGTATTGTTATTGCTGTAGGTATTTGATTTCATTATTTAATAATCTGGTCAGCTCATTAAATTATCCCCGAGGACCCTGGCATAGAGAAATCTCCCAGAGAGCTTGAGAGACAAGAGCGCACAAAGAAGCAATGTCCCATTAAAGCAGATTCTGGTTTTATTGCCTTTTTTTCCCCCTTTAATTAAACAGCATCAAAAACTTTCCATTCCGCAAAACTTTCAGTGTGCCTCTGAGAGTTAGCTTTTTTATCTCCTTGTTTTTAAAGCATGAATAAATTCTGCCAAGATTGCTTAGCCTGTTTACCAAATAAAGGTGGGCCAATGTAACTTTATCTACAGCTACTTTGGTTAACATTTCCTCTAGTATCTTACCTCTCGGTACCAAAACTATCTACTTCTAAAAAGTTTGAAAGGCAAAACAGGCACATTTTCCTCCAAATTGCTGCCATGCTTTATAGTTTTCCTCCACATCCTTTTTATCTTGCACATCACGCCCTTCAAAGACAAACAAATGAATAAACAGAAACAACTGCTATGATAAGGTCACATTTTCCCTCAAGTTTCAAATGATCAGGGCCTCCGACAGCACCAATGCAACAGCTGGGATCTTGTACCAACATGCTGCACCCGGCCAGTCCTGCCTTCAGAGACTAATAAAAGAGAAAGCCCCTGACAGCTAACAGCTGGACTCCTTATGAAGCTGTTGGATAGAAAGGACGGGGCCTCCCACAGCCCACCCAAAATAAGGGCTTGGCGTACAGACACATAAAGGCACAGAGGAGAAATTTGGTAAGGGGGGATACATATTTCAAAGAGACTGAAATGAGGAGATGACGATGAAAAGGGAAAAGGGGCTAATGAATGAAAGAGAAAGCCGGCCACATTTAAATCCGGCAAAGGTACCAAAGATGTAAGACTTGCAGGCTGACTGTATTGTAACTTTGATTAGTGCAAAAGGAAATTCACATAGGCATGGTCCTGTCCAAACCACAGTTAAGAATCCTGAATACCCTTCCGTTGACCTAGACTTTGTATTCACACTTGCAGCAAAGGAAACCCATCTGAATGGACTTACCATTTCGTCCTGCCCACTCCTCTGCCTCCACAATGAAGTCCTTCGTCAGCTGTGTTTTGGCTGCCAGTGTCAACTCCCCTAGTCATAGCCATGTCATAGATTTATTGTCAAGTGGCTTCAGGAACCAAGTGGCCTGGACTAAAAGCACACTGAAATGTTCTAAGATTGTGGAGGATAAACAAGGAGTGGTCACACTGGGCTTTGACTAAATTATCTGCCTAGCCCCCTCGAGTTCAGTGAGTTAGTATGAAGCTTCAAACTAGATTAGTGGAGGTTATAGGCAATACAGAGACAATACAAACAGAAACTAACAAAAGCGTAAGGAACACAAGAACTGTCCCATAATGTATTACAAGGTTAAAAAATACAGTTGCTATGGCGTCTAGTAAGGAAACAAAGGTTATTAAATCGTTCTCCTGAATAACATGTGCACTTTGGATTGTAAAACAGAGCCGTTTCTAATTGGTACAGATGGAGAACAAATGCCAGACAGGAAAGAGTCTGAGAAGCCTCATAATTCGTGTGTGTGTTGCATATACATGCTCATTACTAGTGGCGACACAGATACCCAACCAGAATATGAAAGAAAAAGACTATATAATAAGATTTTAGTATTACTCTGGTAAATCACCATGACATAATTTATGAATTAAGAACTCAGAAACAATGGTGCTAGTTCCTGTTTTAAGGGTTTAGTTTCCTTAAATAGTCAGAGTCAAGTTGAAAATTTTCAAAGAGATTCTCATAAATTTCCCTAAAACAATTGCTGAGGTTTGGTCAATACTGCAGTCAGGTCTATTTCTGCCCATGTTAGGCACTATCTGTTTTTGAGATTTGTCCCAGATGGACACAAAAAGGAGAAGTTTGGAATTCTATGCATGAATCCCAAGAAAAACACGTGGATGTATTTTCATTAATAAGTAGACAATGATTCCAAATGTCTGAATCCAATACCTATCTTAAGAACATCTACATCAAAGTAATTATTGCAACTATGACACCAAGGTTTCTGCTGAGGGGATAAGGCATGGTGGGAAAGCCATTTTAAACAGCCCAGAACTTACACATTCCTACAGGTGTTGCACTCTTTATCATGATCACCTTGGAAAGCTAGGTATTCATGCTGCTTAATCAGACTTGTCCTAACAATTCAATTGTCCTAACAATTCAACATGACTGTTTGAGAATTATCATCTTCTAGCTTTACTCAGCTTCAAGGTTCTCTACTTGAGCAACAACAATATGGAGTTAAAGCTGCTTTCATGACAGATGCTCCTTCAATGTTAGCAAGACTAACCCTCAAGCATCCAGCACTCCCCTACTTATTAAAGACTAAAGGCCTGATGCATGAAGATTTGTGCAAGAATGGGCCTTCCTTCCCCTGGCTGCCGGCACCGCTTTCGCTCTGCCATCTTTGTTGGGTTAATTTGCATACTCACTCCTGATTGGCTGGTGGGCATTGCGAAGGTATGGTCAATTTGCATCTTTCTCTTTTATTAGTATAGATGGCTACAACGTGTTCTCCTTTCACCCTAGAAAACTTCACCTGCACAGTCTCCAGATGACATGTTCATTTGTGCAATATGTGCATTTTTCTAGTCTACATGCCTAGAAAATAGGTGCACACTACACCATTACGCATATTGCTATAAAAAAAAAGACATTGAATAAAGCCTAGATATATCTGGAAATCTCTCAATCCGCATAGAAAAGCATGTGAAATACCTAAAACTGAAGTAAGGTTGATAAAGAAGAGGAGCAGAAAGATTGTGGTGGAGAAAAGAGGGGAGTGACACGGGGAGGGGAGGAAAAAAAATGGGAGAAAACAGGACACAAAAGGAGAGGAGAGGGATACCTGCTAGGTACTCCTGAGAAAAGAAATATACCTTTCTCTCAATCTCTGCAAGTGTTTCTACTCATTCCACCCATTCTGACATGAGTCCCAAGCAACCAAGAACATGCTACCACAGATCCCCATCGTTTCCCAACGAAATCTTAATTGTAAATCTATACTATAGGAAGAATTTTGCTCCCTAGTTAAATGTCCATTTTTCTTTTTTTTTTTTTTACCCTATCTACAAATACCATTCCCACTTAAAAGCTGCATTTGGGTAACTTTGACAAGTAAATGAATGCAGTTCAGTTATTCTCTGCCGTGAAAATATTTCATTATGCCAAAATAAGGCATAATTTTTTCTTAATAACAGGACGTATTGCAAACATTCTGTGCTTGGTCACATCTGTTATTCTGCATTCAAAATCCATTTAGGACAATGAAATTAACAAGCAACAATGGTTATGAGTAGCAATGATTATGATGGGAAAATACAGCCACATACCTTTTGGTGCACATAAAATAATATCCTTGAACTTAGCCTAAAAATATTTTACTTAAAATCAACAAAGGAAATATTACCCTGGTCTAAAGTAAGGAGAAATACTTATGGCATTTCTTACCATTCAAAGGAGTTATAATTGTTTTTTAACTGCAAAATCAAATAAAAACAATATTGGGACAAATAGCCTGAGTCAAACCCATTGCTATAACATAGAAAACCCAACTCTGAAGAATAGAATTTATTTAGTGACCAATTATGTACTCAGGAATTGATGCAAGGTGCAGTACAACTTTGGAAGTTTATGGGAATTCTAATCAATAGTGTAGATTTAAAATGCCTTACATATGTGCTTATATCAATTTAAGGTTCATTGGACATCATCTATGTCACCTATTTTTATTTTCATAAAAATAACTAGCTAGACAGGTATCAGCGTTCATAGCTTAAAGGAGCCATAGAAACGAGTCATTTCAATAACTATAGGCAGCTCCAAGAGGCCTCTGTGGCAGAGGAAATCAATTGACGCCTGAAGAATTACAAGGAAAGCTCCCCTCTTAGAGGAAGAATCTCAACCAGAGGCTCAAGGGGTAAAAGCACACAGAGGCATGGACATACGTGCTGTCTTGCTCAATAAATTGTTCATCCAGCAATTGACCCAAAAGTTGCTCTGTTCTCATCAGTCACATTTAGCAGCAGAAGTTTCCATAATGGATTATCACATAAATGGATTATCCCATAATGTGCCATTGAGAATTTGGGACATATATGGAAACAGACGCCCTACAGTAGTTGGATATGTGACATAGAAAGCTCAGTAACTATTATAAAATAGTAATTCCGATTACCTGCTCTGTAGGGAAGCATATGGGTCAGATATGCACACAGCACTGTAATTCTAATCTATCCTTCAGGCTGCATAGGATCTGGAACAGTGATGGCGAACCTTTTGAGCTCGGTGTGTCAGCATTTTGAAAAACCTGAACTTAACTCTGGTGCTGTGTCACATATAGAATTTTTTTGATATTTGCAACCATAGTAAAACAAAGATTTATATTTTTGATATTTATGTTATATATTTAAATGCCATTTAACAAAGAAAAATCAACCAAAAAAATGAGTTCGCGTGTCACCTCTGACACGCGTGTCATAGGTTCGCCATCACTGGTCTGGAAACTACTTAAGCACTCGTCTCCTGGTTTTTTTTTGTTTTTAGGTGGTTCAGGTTGAGATTCTGTTACTTAGAACCTATCCCATTGGGCATTTAAGCGATGGTTAGGTAACAGAAGAGCAGTTTTTTTAACTGCAAGATAGCTAATCAGAGGGGCATGAAATAAATTTAATGGGTCACAATCAGAAACATTTTCTTGTTTATTTATTTACTTATAATTGAATTTATTGGGGTGAGATCGGTTAATGCATTTATATAGGTTTCAAGTGTAAAATTTCATAATACAGCATCTGTATATTGTATTGTGTGTTTACCACCATAAAAGTCTCCTTCTATTACCACTTACTCCCCACTTTACCCTCTTTTAAACATTTTAAAAGAAAAAAGAGTATCACAAAATTGGAAATCCATACTGGGAGAAAAAGGAAAGTAAACTCCTTCCTCACACCATACGCAAAAATCCAGGTGGATTGAGAATTTAAATGTGAAAATTAACATTACACAGCTTTTGAACGATAATATAGAGTATCTTTGGAGCTGGAGAGTAGGAAATGATCTAATAAAAAATAATTAACCATAAAGGAAAAGATTGATAAATTCTACAACATTGAAATTTGGAGTATCCTTCATCCAAAGACCCTGGCATAAGGGTGAAATAAGCTATATATTGTGAGAATATATGTATGCAACATATAATTGACAAGGGCAGTATGCAGAAAATACAAAGGACTGAACAAATCAGTGAGAAAATGGTTATAACCAAATAGAAAATGAGCAGGAGACTTTAAACAGGCACTTCACAAAGCATGAAATCCATTAGCCAATACAAATTTGGAAAGGTGCTCAATTCCATTAGTAGAAAAATGAGGGGGGCGAAAACCTTAAGGAGATACTACTACACATTGGTCAAACTGAAAAAAATGTTAATTTTGACAATGAGAAGTATTGGCAAGGATGTAGGACCACAGGGCTTCTCATACATGTAAATTTGTAAAACAGTATGACATTATTTAATGAGGTTGAATATATGCATATCCTATCCCTTGTAATTTAGCTCTTGATGCATATCATAGAGATATGTGTGTTTAAGTACATAAGAATATATGTATATAAGCCTGGTCAAAGCACATTATATATAAATATTCCAAATTCAACACAATATAAATATCTATCATAGTTGAATGGATAAATTGTGGGATATTCATACAATGGAAAATATACATCACTGTGCATGAAGATACTACTGGTAAAGGCAAAGCCATCAATAACTCTTACAAAAATAATGTTGAGCAAAAAAAGTCACAAAAAAGAATTCACAGAGTGTACATAAAGTTCAAAGAGAAGAAAATAACAGTGTTTACGGATGCATCACAGGCAATAAAACTATGAAGAAAAGCAAGGTTGAAATTACTATAACACAGGAATCGTAGTTACTTCTGAGGGGAGGGAGAAGATATAATGGATAAGAGATACAATGAATTTCTAGAGTGCCTATAACAGTAGATGCATGAGGGTTCAAGCATTATAAAATATGTTCACTATTTCTATTGCTACCACTCTGGTCCACTACCACCTGCACTACCTCTTCCACTCCTCCCATCCCACTACCACCATTAGCCGCCCTTCTGCCCCTCCTACTTCCTGCACAGGCCAAACACATTCCTGACTAGGGCCTTTCTCTGGCCCATCACTCTGCATGAAATGAGGATGTCCTCTCCAGACACCTGCTAGTTAATTTCACATCCTTCAAGTCCTTGCTTCTGCTCCATGAGGCTTACCCTGGCCACCCTCTTTAATCCTATGCAGCCTTCTCCCCACACTCACCAGCAGTTTTAATTCTACCTGCTTTGTCCTCTTTCCATCACTTTGTAATGTATTATACAAGTTACCTCCATGACATTTATTATTTATTGTACATTGTGTTTCTCACCAATAGAATGTTACCGCCATAAGGTTAGGGAATCTTGTCTATTTTCTTCATAGACGCATTTACAATGCTTTAGATATAGTAGGTGCCTCAGTAAATATCTGGTGGATATATGTGACTATCCAAGTGTGTCTTGGTCGCCTGAGAAAACACATATGTTAGTGTGCAGTAAGGTAAAAAGGTTGTAAGCTATCACATGAGAACATGTAACTTGTATCCTGTATATGTTTAGTATGGAAAGGGAAAGAGACTGGGGGAGAAAGAGGAGATAAAAAAAAAAAAAAAGAAAGAAAGTCAGACTTGATCCTGTAGACCGACACTGTCCAGCATAGTAGCAAGTGGCCCCATGTAGCCATTTCTGTTTAATTTTTTAAAAAAGAGTAAATACTGAGTTCCAATCTCACTAGACAAGTTTCAAGAGCTCAGTAGCCATGTATGGTTACCAGCTACTATATTGAGCATCACAGACATAGAACATTTCCACCATCACAGAAATTTCTAGTAGGTAATGCTGCTGTGGACAATAAAAAGCTGCCACTAAACAGAAAGCTGGAGAAAAACACAATCAGATCAGAGTTTTCTGAACAACTAGCCGCAACGGGGAGAATGAATTAAAGGGAGAAGGAAGAAGCTTAGGGAGGCCAATGACATGCATGGCTATTAAAATGGTAAATAGTGAGAGAGAATGACAAAGTAGTAGGATGTAGACAAGGGGAAGTTTAGAGGATCGGAGGGGTAAGAGGGAGGTGAGATGATGGAGGATATGACCTGGCTAAGCAGGCTATGGGAAGGAAACGCTGTTTTCAATGGATAGAAACTGGGCAGGCTAATATGGCTCTTTTGATCCAGGTGTTTTAACTTAGAAGACATTTCATAAAGGTCAAATCAAAATGCAAAAAAAAAAAAGTGTTTTAAGGCCAGGGCATGCCTGCTCGGATGGCCAGAGCCTCATCCCTTCCCTAATATTTATCTCAGCTACGAGATAGGGTAAAGGTCAAGGAGTAAGTAATGGCACCAGAAATGGGCAAGGTCCGGGCATGTGTGAAATTTACTGTTGTATCATTTCCTAGAGGGGGGAAAGAGAAAGTCTACTGCTTTAGTCCATTTTTAGGCAATGTCAAATGACCACTTCACCGTGTCAATGGAGCACATAGGCACAGGCGGTAGGTTGAGAGGATAACACCTTGGGCTGTGGGCACAGGAATTTGAAGTCCTCAGGACTTCACTTGGCCAATGGTCCCCAGCCACCAATCATACTGAGGGGACAGGGATTGCTACTTTCATCCTAAAAGGAAGACGATACCTCCACAAATTGGATGCCAAAATGAAGTTGAATGCCCTCCATCGGGAAAGTGAACTCCAGAACACACACATTAAAAATGATAATAAATGCAGTCACTTTCTAGGCTCCATTTTCCACGGAGCCGAGGTCAGTGGCTTCTGGAAATCGTAATGGCTGCATTAGCTGTCCTTCCTAATGGATGGCAGCAGCACTGCTAATGGGGGCTGGCACTCAATTCTGGTTTTGAGGAAGGCAATGAGGGAGTCCTGGCACGGGTGATTCAAATCACACCTTTCTGATGACTGATGTAAATTCATTTGATTTTAATCAAATCTGCCCCAGTTGAAAAGGGGAGCTCATAATAGCTTTCGTTTAACCCTAAAATAAAATGAGATTATGTCTTTTGAGGACAGAAGCACCCACTTTGTGTGCAGTGAATGTCTGCTATTGATAAAAGGGAGGAGCAATAACAGAGCAGAGATATGGTCCCCGTTAATAGAGGAGATGCCTTCCTTTCTCATTTCCTCCTTTTTTCATTCCTTCTCTCCATGCCTCACTCCCAAATACTTTTATTTTTCCTTTCATTTATGCCTCCTAAAAAGGAACATAGTTGCTCATAACCCTCAGATGGAAAAGCTATTTCATATTCACACAGTGCTTTTGCATCCATCGTAAGACCTCCACATTTCGATGGGTCAATACAAGTGACAAGGAAACTGAAACTCAAGAAATTAGTGACAAATTGATGGTTTATATCTGTGACAGCCACTCCCAAGTTGGTGCCTAACAATCCTCACCTGGTACTCACACACTTTGTATAGTCTCCTCCTTACTATCACAGGGTTGCTCCAACAGCATGCAGTACAATGATGGTGAGTCACTTCCAATATTAGGCTATAAAAGACACAGAAGCGTGCACCTCCTCTTCCCCCACCCCATCTTCTTTCTCTCTCTCTCTCTAAAAGAGATCAATAAATACATATGTGAGTGAGCTATCTTGGAATCAGACCCTCTAGTCCCACTCAAGCCTTTAATGAATGCAGCCCCAGCTAAAAACTTGACTGCAGTTTCATGAGACCATGAGCCAGAATCACCCAAGCTAAGTGAGCTAATAATCATATGCTGTTTTTAGCTGCTGAGTTTGGGTTGATTTGTTATATATAATGAATAACTATTATTATATCTAAGTTTTCTCTTCCTACTCCACCAAGCTACACCTGCATACATGCATACACACAATTTTGATTGCAGAGGTTCATTAAATATTCTATTAGACATGATGTTCTAGAAAGACAGGTCAGATTGACAACATCTGCATATGTCATTTAAAATAATGCACGTGTTTTATTTTAATAATAGAGCAGAAAAAAAATTATGCCAAAAGCACTTGCGCTAAAAATACACCAGGTTTGTGTGGTTGTGTTTTGAGTTCATTTGGAAACTACAACTTGTCTAAGCTCAGTCTTGAACCAGAAGACTAACAGAGAGAAGAGGTTTGGTTGGATTCAGTGTTTTGCCCAAGAATTCTAGGGGCAACTACCAAGAGTTGAAGAAGTTCTTCACATCTCAGTGGCACAGCTGGGCTATTGATATTGAACACGAGGAAACTAAAGAAACACCTGTCTGTGGTTGTCATATTATCATGTACCGCAGGGCAGCAGCCCAAATCCAAAGGAGACAGGCAAAATTTACCCGGATGGCAGCGATGCACTCCCCCCCCACCCCCGCTTTTATATGTGGAAAGGCATCAGGAAAAGGAAGTGGGAACAAAAGAAAAAACAACTGCTACAAAAACCCATTGCAATCTATCCCTGCAAATACAAACAGGAGCCATCTATACTCTACACAGATGGAAGTGCAATATTTTCAATTTCGGGGTGAGTTGGAATTGCAGAACCAGAGAGTATGGAAGTAAAATAATACTCAAGCCTGTTTCACATACTGCTGTCCATTAGGTTACATTCTGCTTGGTTAGAAAGGATGTAGAAAATCTATAGCAAACTCCTCTGAAATCATTACGGTAGACTCCCTAATGGCATTTCCAGGCTATAGATTATTTGACAGAACTCAAGTTTCAGAGCAGCAACATAATTTCCCCCTAAAATGAGAAATAAATTATAGAGTTGTCCTTTGGTTTTAAGTTCACTGACCTCCCTCACTGGGACTCAATAGAAAAGAACAAATGAAGAAATACATTATTTCTTCAATGGCTCGGGATTTGGGGAAAATGCCATGTAACCTGATGATTATGCAAAACAATAATAATCAAATAACTAACATGCCCTTGAAAAATATGACCAATGAGGGACAATATATAAAGGAACATAAGTCAACTTTTTGTATTGCAGATGAATTATTTTTGACCCAACTTTATTTTTTTAAATATATTTTATTGATTTTTTACAGAGAGGAAGAGAGAGGGATAGAGAGTTAGAAACATCAATAAGAGAGAGACATAGACCAGCTGCCTCCTGCACATCTCCCACTGGGGATGCGCCCGCAACCAGGGTACATGCCCTTGACCGGAATCGAACCCGGGACCCTTCAGTCCGCAGGCCGACGCTCTATCCACTGAGCCAAACCGGTCAGGGCTGACCCAACTTTAAAACAAAGTTGCTTATCTTCTCAGCATGTACTTAAGTCTTTTGAATTCATAACATAACTTAGCCTGGAGGATGGAAACATCTTACATTTTTAGAAGTTGTTTAAATATTTTACCAGTGTTCCTTGGGCACAGCCATAATGGGAAAACACTGCTATTAGCCAGAACTGTGTTTATTTATTTTATATGATAAAATAGCCTACTTAGGAATGACAAGTAAAGTACGATAGAAAATTAATTTCACACACTAACACAACCAATACATGGGTCATTGGACTGAATTATGAAAACTTTTAGGTTGCAGAAACTTATGTCAATTGATATAATACTTATCACTATCTCAGTAATATTTTAATACGTATTTAATAAGAATACATACTAAGGTTCTCTTAGGACAGTCCAAACATTTTAGGGTTAGAAAAGTGTTACAAAAGATGTTTCTTGAAGGTGAAACGCTTGGAATCCTAAAGTTATCAACTTTAATCTCTGGTACTATTCACTAGGATGCAGGCATATCCATTTTTTTATCCTCACCCAATATGTTTTCATTGATTTTAGACAGAGAAGATGGGAGAGGGAGAGAGAGAAACATCGATGTGAGAGAAAAATATTAATCAGTTGCCTCCCATATGCACCCGACCTGGAACGCACCCATAACCTGGTTATCCTGCCCAGACCATAAATCAAACCTGTGACCTTTCATTGTACAGGTCACCATGGTCGGCAAACTGCAGCTCGCAAGCCACATGTGGCTCTTTGGCCCCTTGAGTGTGGCTCTTCCTACGCCTTAGGAGTACCCTAATTAAGTTAATAACAATGTACCTACCTATATAGTTTAAGTTTAAAAAATTTGGCTCTGTTGACTAATGAGTTTGCCGACCACTGGTATAGGACAATGCTCAACCAACTGACCAACACCTGCCAGGGTGGGTCATGTCTTCTTAATACACTGTTATTATGAATAATAAACTCAAACACAAGGTACAGAAAGCATTCACCAAATCGCTTATAAAAAACATCAAAAGGAATTTTTATCTCCTATAGTTACATGAGATATCAAAGAGCCTTTAAGAACCTTTAACTTTCATAAAGAGACATATCTGAAGAAATTAAGTGCCAAATGATGAAATATGGTAACAACCAGGTCACCTTTTGGTTTCCGACAAAAACAGATCATGTTCAGCCTTTTATAATGATAAATGCCCTCTGTTGGTAGCCATAGCAGAAAATATTATAGATAAATGGGTAGTGTATGAACATATCAATGAGGGATAAGGAGGGGTGAATTGCCTTAATTCTTAATTGCCAAGATATAAATAAATTTTAATAATATTGGAATATATTTTAAACTTTCAGGGAAGGATACTTAAGTATATAAGAATGAGCTGTGCACTATAATAGGGACTAGCGAAGGCCAGTGGAACATCTGACCTTTAATATTAATACAAAATGTTCTCAGCCGGCTGACTCTCAGCAATGAGAATGGTCTCACTAAATTACAATGAACCCCACTTAGTAGTACCTCAGAGTAAGTGAATATTGCACTGCCAGGAATATATATTAGTCATCAAAGTACTTGAGACTATGAAGTGGAAATAAGGATTTAACTTCGCCCCTCAATATTTAATTTATCAAAAACTTCCTGATTTGGGCTATATTAACTTAATTTACAGCCATATTGAACATGTCAAATCACCATGTGCTTGATAACCCAAGGCTTTACAAAAGAGGCAAATTCAGATAACAGATTTATATAAGAGCCTGAAAACAAAAGTTCTGATTTTAAGCTTGAGAAGCTCAAGTTTCATTAATCCAGAAATGAAATTGTCAGAAAGGCCAAGTGGTCATAATTGATTTCCTAAAAAAAAGGAATAACAAACACCTCTGTCATTAAATTCAAACTCTACAACTCCAAAGAGCTTTCTGAATAATTAAATAAGAAGTTCAATTCTAATTATATTCAGAATATTTTAAATGATAATTATTTTTCTTTCATTCTAATTTAGGGATTTTAACACCCTATGTAATCTCCTAGCTACCATAATGTTAGATTATACTGCAGCACTCCATTTCCCAATCATTAGAGTTAAACTGAAATGTCCATGTTATTTCTTAATATTAGTCCATAGTCAGGGGGCTAAAATTTGATTGTTACAAAACAAATTCAAGTTACAAAGGAAAGTAAATCCTAACACGATTGTGCTATGGCCAAGAGATTTACTCGCAGCTGTTTGAACTATAGCTGTAATATGCGATCATACAGAAACCACATGTAAGCATGAGTTCCAAACTCTTTCACCATCAATTCACTTGCCAACGCTATCCAATAAGTAGATTGCTTAGTTTTGAGTTAAGTTTATTCTGTGCCAACAAAAGTCTCAAAGTGGTGAAACATCCTAAAAAAGAAACTGGATAATATATAAAAAAGATACTAAACTATAGGTAACAGCATTACCAAGGGTTCGTCCTGCACCAGCACATCATGAAGGGCACCGCCTAGTACATGGGTTTCCGTTTGCTTGTCAAATGCCCCCACGATCCTGCACACTGTGGGGGCCTATCGCAAACACCAGCACATGCGTGAAGCTCTATCTTATCCGCCTACTCTACTACGTGATTCTCCTTCTCACTGATCTCACATGGACCTACAGCTCAGTCACTCATCCCACTGGGCTTTGCATTAAAGATATTTGTATATTTGTCTTCTCTCTGTTTGACTGAGACTCAGAAAATAAATTTAACAGAATCTTTCTTTCAAGAGGGATGGCAAATGGGCTCAGAATTCTCAAACCAAAGTTGTATAAAATATTCTCATACTGGGTTTACATGGAATGCCTGCCACATTTTATACTTTAGAGATGGAGTTCTCTCCTTTTTTGGCTTCATTATTAATATGATAATTACAACATTTTCTATATCTCAATAAGTATTCATCTATGCATCAAATTTTCCTTTTTATTTTTTTCCAGTCAACTCTTAATACATTACGCCTTTAAGTAAAATAAATGAACAACCTGATGATGTAGGATAAATCATGGAATCATTAAGCCCAGTTCTCCATAAATTCTTCAAGAAATATCAAGATAATCACTTTAAAATTTTTTTTAAGTGCTATCCTATCATTCCCTGTGCCAAGAATGCAGATAATACTGCTTTCACCGAGGGATTATTTAGGGAATGCAAAACCAAACAATTCTGGATTTGCTGGTCTGAGCATAATAAATCAGTAGACACGTTCTGATATTTACAAACAGGAAAGAGATTATAAATGGAAGATGTTTGAATCTACCGAAATCATTCTGAATCATCTTCAATAAAGAGTAACTTCCTGCTGCATTCTAAAGCTAGCATAGCAAGTCATCTAAAATCTGTGAATTTTTTTAACCTTTTATTTTTATTTTTTTAAATCTCTTTATTGATTAAGGTGTTACATATGTGTCCTTATCTCCCCACTACCCTCCCCACCCCACCTCCCACTCATGCCCTCACCCCTCTGTTGTCTGTGTCCCTTGGGTAGGCTTATATGCATACATACAAGTCCTTTGGTTGATCTCTCCCCCTTACCTCCACCCTCCCCTACTTTCCCTCTGAGGTTTGATGGTCTGATCAATGCTTCTCTGTCTCTGGATTTGTTTTTGTTCATAAGTTTATGTTGTTCATTATATTCCATCAATGAATGAGATCATGTGGTATTTATCTTTCTCTGACTGGCTTATTTCATTTAGCATAATGCTCTCCAGTTCCATCCATGCTGTTGCAAATGGTAAGAATTCCTTCTTTTTTACAGCAGTGTAGTATTCTATTGTGAGATTTTTATTCATGCATTCCTTTAACAAATGTTTATTAAGCACCTACTCTATGTTCCTTATGCTTGTGGGGACTGCAGTTCATCAGTTACTGCAACAGGCTGTGTCCTCCTAAAGTTTACAGGTAGTTAAATATATTTAATCTACAATACTGGCCCCTACTACTGCTTCACTAATCATACATAAATACAGTTATGTTAGTCACAGACATCTCATTGCTATAAATTTAACCTTTAGGTGTAACTAGGTATGAATCAGAGCATCTAGGTTCCAGTCTCACTTCTGTAATGTGACTTTAAGAAGTCACATAACACTGTAGCCTCAGTTTCATGGGTAAAGCTGGATGAATAAGTTACACTCTGCTTTTTTGCAGCATTATTATGAGGCTTAATAAAAAGATCTCATGCAGTGATAATGCACTGAACATATAGTCTAGATAGAGCACTAATTTTACATGCATTACTTTATTTGATACTAATTACAATCCTATGGCATTATTAATAAAATGCTCTTGCTAGCTACATGTCAAAGCACATAAGTATTTGTAAGAAACTTACCTTCCAAGTTGTTCTTTTGGTTTTTAAATGAATGCATTCATTTAATTGCACATATTATTATCATCAATAGTCTGGTAGCAAACACTGCATAAGCTCATCTTCCTTAAAGGCTTTCCTCAAAAAACCCAAGTGAAGGTGATGCTGGAATGCGTTTCAGTTGTGATGTGGTTGGTATGAGAAAGAATCGCTGGTGCCATCTCAGAATTCATTCAACAGAACTGACTCAAGGGGGTCCCTCAAGGGCTTTAAAGTTTCCCAGCTGGAGGAGACAAACAACTGTCCAGTTTGGAAGATACTAGCACTGAACATGTCAGCCCAATAAAAAGTAAACAGAAGGAAGGCATTTTATTAAAAGGCATTAGGAGAGAAGGGGGAGGTGTTTGTTACCTTGCAAACTCTTAATGTCTTCAATGTTAGCAAAGATGAACCTTGCTTATCTCTCTTCCCTCAAATAAAATTCAACAGATGATCAAGCTTAAAGACTTAGCAAACCAACTGAAAACTCCCGCTGCCTTCCCAACATCTGCCCTCTTCAATAAAGATGGTAGCAGATGCAGGCAGCTTCAGTTAACATTTAACCTTTATTCTTTCAGTTAGATGTACTTTGTAATGAAAACCCCTCACTCTTGTTTACTCTACCAGTCCTCCACAGAGAAAATTTCCTTCCTCAATTACACTTTTAATGTTTGTTCTCCCCAACACACACACACACACACACACACACACACACACACACACAGTTGTGGGGAGTTTTGTTATGTTTTGTTTTGTTTCCCAAGTTGGAATGTAACTCCAGCCAATCCTGAGTAGATTTTCCCAGGCTCATTTTTTTTTCAAGCAAAGAATCTCCACTTTTACAAGGGAAATAAAAACAGGATTATGTTAGAAATTTAATATATAGACTATGCCACAAATTTTTTTAGAAGTGTATATTCATGAGTTTACAAGGATGAAAGAATACAGCCCAGGAGACACCACTATAATTAGCCAGTTATTAATAATAGGAAAAGAGCAAAGGGGTAAGCCAGACATTATAGGCATGTCATTTGGGCAACTTCACCAGGAAGCTGCAAGTTTGCCCCGCTCCCCTGCCCCCACCTCAGGGAACCACCAGCCTATTCCCTGAAAAACACTGGGGGAAAGGGTTCAACAAAGAGAAGATGCACGCCCAGTAAAGTTGGGGTGACACAGGGAAGATACTTGCCTGATAATCACACCTGGGAAGAGAGATCATTGGCCATAATGGGGGTGGACACTCCAAGCGTGGGAATATTCAGAAATACATAACCTCCTAAATAAAGGAGTTACTTCTCTCTTGTGCTCTTGGCTCGCTCTTGGCTTCCTTGCACTTGCCCATCTGGCCCACAGCCATGCGGACCCCACAGGCAATGGACTATTAGATTGCAGCAGGAAACACAAGCTACGCCAGCCTGATGCTGGACTGGACCTGGCTCCAACATGGCGTGGAGACTTGGACCAAGGATTCTCATCTTAGGTCTGCTAAAGCCCCAGCTACACATCTTTTGTGACTCGACTGAGGTAAATGGGGTTTTGGAAACTCAGGGATTTAATTCCATGCAAAGAAAAATCACTCATCCTCCCGTGCGAGTCTCAGAAAATTCTTTTTTGTGGGATATCGCGAGAAATCCACTCCCAACAGCAACGGGGGAGACAAGGGCCTCTCCCCGTTGATAACACCAGGACTAGCTCAAGTCCACAAGACAAGACAGAGCTGGGATTAAAAGTCGTATCTTTCCCCACTCGCAACTGCAGGCCAGGCAGTCTCTCTCTAAAAGCTCCGTATGCTCCTGGAAGCCAGCATTTCTCTGATGAGAAATCCATCCTCAATACCAGAAATGAAAGTCTAATCCAAGTCACCTTTATATAATACTCACGCTAAAATGCCAGTGACTTGTCAATTCTAGAAACATCCATTGTAATATAAAACAATAGAAATGTGAACAGACAGGGACAGAGGAGAAAAATCTTTTGGATGTCAATGCTCTGACTGCGTGTACTTTTTTGGGTATTTTAGGTTTATAATCAGACCATTTTAATTATGCACATAAATATCACACATTCATTTTCAAAGGCATAAAATGCTGACAACACCACCAGTAACTTGGTTTTTAAAATTCAAACTACAAACATGTGATTTTTTTAAAAAAAAACTTAGAACCTATATTTATGTGTAATGAGCAGATTCAGACCTACCTCTCATCAGAGCACTTCTAGCACTTTAAATAGTACCTGCCACACACACAATCACCTTATCCCTTTTCACATTAACTTCTACGAAGCATATAGTTTAAAGAGTGCATGCTCGGAGATTACCTGTAAATGTCAAGCGAGTATTGACAAAGTCTTTCTGAAATTAATTACATATGTTTAAGGCAAGCCAATATTTTAATTTCACATTTTGGCTGGTTTATGAGATGATAGGATGGCTCTCCTGTAGTCAAGTACAAAGATTCTATTCACACTTTTTTATGCATCCCATCTGATGAAAAGGGTTTTGATAGAAGAGATATTTGGAAGACTATTATAAACATATTTTAAAAACCACTTTGCTCAAATTAAGTACTCAAACAAACCCCGTCTATTTAGCTGCTATACTGAGGTCTACTACAATGTTGACCGAAAATATGTTTGCACTGATGTAAATTAGTCGATGGAAATAAAAACCTAACTGTCACGTAAGAAACTAGGACAGCTAACATGCAGGAGCGCCCATGAATTGCCTTTGTTCCATCACAATTACAGTGACAACAATATTTACGTTAAGGGAATAGCTGCTGACAGTGGAAGAAGTGGGAAGCAAGGTTTTAAAGATGAAAATAGAAGCTGTGAGCATTCACAGACTACAGTTTATTTGAAGATATGAACCACTGCACCTACCAAGTCAGTCCTATGAACACTGTAATCACGATAATAAAACAAACAAAGCAACGACACATTAAGGGAGAATGCAACTGCTATTTAGAAAGTTTCACTAGGTTTCTGTGTGGGTAGTTTTATATGTGAATGGCTAATGAATATAGGATAGATCTTTGATTTTAAAGGATTGTGCTTTTTAATATGGATTTGGTCAGAGCTTCCTTCATATCTTCATTACCCCCCTGCGCAGCTCAGTGTTTGAGCATAGACCTATGAACCAGGAGGTCACAGTTAAATTCCCAGTCAGGGCACATATGCCTGCATTGTGGGCTCGATTCCCAGTGTGAGGCGGGCAGGAGGCAGCTGATCAATGATTCTCCCTCATCATGTTTCTCTCTCTCTCTTCCTCTCCCTTCCTCTCTGAAATCAAAATAAATAAGTTCATGAAATAAAACACAAAAACTCTTTCACGGTCCTTCAGAACTTGATCTCATAAATAATTCCAACAAGTGTGGTCTGCTACTTTATTGAATTTTGTTTTCTATCCACAGCTTTTCCATTCTAGCTTACAGGGTACCTTCCCTTCATAAACTATACAATGGAAGGGGCAGGAGTGGTGTGGGAGACATAAGTGAAATCTCTATTCAACTAAATACTGGAGTTCACGCTAGTACATATATTTCCACATAAATGAGAAACCTAAAGTTCAAAAAGTGCTTGGTGACCCATCTGCTCCATAAAATAAAAATTTTCCAGAGGAGGTGGTGAAAGTTCCCAGTTGCTTTCCCTCTGCCCCTCATCTTGGACGCTGCTTTAAACCCAACAGCAGCATCTGGTTTTGCCCTTTTCTCTCACCAACATCTCTAGCTGATTTGGGATCTGGAAGAACAAAAGGGTTATTAAGCAAAGGGTGCCACCGTATAGCTAGGAAAGGGGTTTCTTTAAGTAAGGGAAATGGTGTGAGAGCTAACCAACAACTAGCACAGTCCTGCTTCTGCTACTCCCTTCACCATAATCCTACTCTTCGCAGACAATTCATCTCAGTCTTTTTCACCATAAGCCCTGCTGGAAAAACACTGAGCCAATCCGCATTTATTCACCCTAAAATGATTACCAGGAAAAACCAACTACACACAAAATTTGCCTACCTGTAGAATTTTAAAAGCACATATTGTTTATTTTGTTTTGTTTTGATTTCACGGAGAAAAACATAAAGAACATAACTATGTTATACAGAAACCCTTACTATGTTACCCTAAACCCCAAGAGACTCTCAATAATCTTGTTAACCAGCTGGCCCACAGTGTTTATGCAAAGCCAACCCTGTGAGGCAAGTAAGCCGGGAGACTCGATTTAAAACAGCAAACAATCAAAACACTATTTTTTTTTTACTTTGTAAATCATAGCTGACTTTTCCTAAATCATGAAATGTATGTTCCAGACCAATGTTTTTCTAAGAACCACCAGCATCAAAGTCAAATGGAATGTTTATAAAAATTTAGATTCCTGGGACCCAGACTGGACTCACTGAATCAGACTCCACAGACGGAGCCTAAAAACACTCATTTCCAAGAGCTCCCCAGATGCTCCCTATGCATTAAGTACCATTGGCTTTGGCATGTATGATCACAAGGAGATGAGTAACAGTGACAGAAGGAACAGAGGTGCCCAAGTGGCCAGGTTAGCAAAAGAATCTACTAGCCGTGGAACAAAAATTAAAATGAAAGTCAGAGACCGCCGTCCAAAGAAGCTTACAAAGAACAGAACTGACATGCCCAATGGTCACCAAGCTAGCTGTTAGACTGTTTGGCCTGGACACCAGACCTCCCAACTGGCTGCTGCCCATTCTAACTTCCTACACTCCACCGTCCCTCGAAAATAAAAGTTTGAACGTTCTTATTTGTTAAACTCGACACAGTGTAGGTATTAGCATCTCCATCTTAGAGGTAGAAAAAAATGAGGTGTACAGTGTTTAGTGACTTTCCCAAAGTCTTATAGCCCTAAAAGTAAAGTCAGTAATCCAACTCGGACAATCTTTCTCAAAGCTCATTCCTCCGTCCACTTATATTTCCCTGAAATGCATATAAACTCTCAGCCCAACAAATGATGTTTAATTCCTAGATTTAAAAATCTAGTTCTCAAGGATCTCTTCCTTGAAACAGATGTCCTCCCTTCGGCCAGAGTCTCCAGATACAGACTTAAAACCTTGGGTGGTGGCTACACCTAATTTCTGTGAATTTGTGTAAGATCACCGCGGGAAGGTTAAATGTGTGTGCAGATCCAGCAGCTACAACACTGCTGTCGAGAGAACCAGTGTTCACAGCATTATCAGTTTCAGCCTGATAATTTGATATGACGGGTGTGAGGCACACGCTACAAGTCTCTCCTTCTTAAAACAATACTTGTGAGCCTTTATTCTTCACCAGGAATATCAAGGTCATTGTCTGGATCAAATCGAAAAGGGAGCTTCCATCAACAGATGTCATGACAGATAAGCACCAATTTGACAGGCTCTCGCAGAACTATCACCTGCTACCGGAGCTGCTATGACAGCTGTGTGGTAAGACAATGTGGGCCAATTCATCAGTCCTCTGGGCCCCAAGTGCTCCCCTAATGGGTATGACAAACATATGCCTCCCTGCCACACAAAGGGTGTTTATGACTGTAGGGTTGTTTGTATCACAATCCAATTAATCAGTGTTGATAGCCATGCTTCTTTATAACTGATGGAAAGCCAGACTTGCATAACCCCATTGAAGGACTAGCCTTTGCCGTAATATGATGGACTGTGAAATGAAAAAGGTAGACTATTGTGTGTGCACACACACACACAAAATCCTGCCAACAGATAAATAATACGCTCGTCTCCTGGCTTTGACATGACGTTATCTTTGCCAGGCAGGGCCTGCTTCTTCTTGCCTGCCCAAGCCCTGCTGACCTTTGAAAGTTACAATGCAAGTGCCATCCTATGTTTTAACCTACCCTGCATCCAGAGCCTAGCAGATATTTTCAAGAGGGACTCACTGGATGAAGATTAGCGTGGAATGAGGAACTCAGATTACTTCATTTTTATTTCTTTTTTTAATCTTTATTGTTGAGGGTATTACAGATTGCTTCCCTCCCCCCCCCCTCCAATTTCTCCCCTCCACCGAATCAGCAGCAGGCTTCGGCTCCAGCTGACTGCTGCCAGAGGGACCTGCTCACAGGGTTATTACCAGGGCTTTGGTGTTTCAAGATTAGTGAAAAGTCTGAATTTGTACTTGCCATATCCAGTTTCTAAATTGTGGCAACTGTCTGTTTGTTTTTTATTCCCCTAAAATTAGAGCTTGAGATGGGACCTGCAGGTACTTTATTTGGGGGATGATTCCCAGAATCAGGAGACGGGGAAGTGGGGCATGGAAGGTATAAAAAGCAACCAAGGGAGTGTCAGTGAGGTCCCGGGCCTCGGAGACATGCCACAGGATGGTCCTCAAAAGCTCCCCTGTGGACGATGGGGAGCAGGGATACTAACCCCCAGCTCCTGTCCGCTATCAGTTAAGGACTGTTCCTGGGCACTGACTCCGCACACTGCGCTGTGCCCGTGAGGTGCTGAGCGGCTTCCTCAGTTGGGGAGAAGTCCCTGATGAGACAGGCAGCAATGTGCCTGGGCTGAGCTGCAGTCAGGGTTCATGGCATCACGACTGTGACTGAAACCAGAGGTGACCGAGGGGATGTGATTTAGAGCACCTGAAGCCATGGCCACACCAAATGAGACAACTGTAAACACAGAGCAGGTCAAACAATTCAGAGTCACAGGCCTGGCATGGCTAGATCTGCATTGCATCTGGAGGAACACCTTCCCTGCCTCAGCAGGCCCATCAAAGTGAAGCTCCACCGCCCCCAGACTGCGAAAGGGCACAGGCCAGGCTGAGGGACCCCCTACCACCGGTGCAAAAATTTGTGCACCGGGCCTCTAGTCCTATCTAATAAAAGAGAAACATGGTAATTGGCATACGACCACTACCCTTCCCATTGGCTAATCTGCGAGATATGCAAATTAACTGTCAGCCAAGATGGCGGCCGGCAGCCAGGCAGCTTGAAACTAACATGGGGCTTGCTTGCTTCAGTGACAGAGGACTCCAACTTTCCCCGCCTGCCACTGCAGGCCTCTGAGCCTGCAGTTTAAGAAACTATGTAACAAACATAGAAGCTAAACAAAACCCCAGAAACCTGCTTTAGTCAGCGGGAATCGCAACATTGTAAGCAAAGGCCAGAAGCCTTCTTTCAGCAGCGGAGGCCTAAGAGCTGGAGCCAAGCCTCAGAGCTAAAGCTGGCCCAGAATAAAAAAGAA
>NW_006291011.1:808371-812258 GCF_000327345.1 Myotis davidii
GCGCCCCAATCCCCTGATCTGCCCTGCCCTGAGTGTGACAGGGGGCAGTGCCCCAACTCCCCTATCGGCCCTACTCTGTGCAAGACAGGGGGGAGCTCCTCAACCCCCTGATTGACCCTCCTCTGTGTGTGACAGGGTACGGAGCCCCAACCCCCCTGATCCGCCCTGCTCTGTGCATGACAGGGGGCCGCGCCCCACTCCCCAATTGACCCTGCTCTGAGCCCGACCAGGGGCTGCACCTAGGGGTTGGGCCTGCCCTAAGCCAGCAAGTCGTTATCTCCCGAGGGGTCCCAGACTGCGAGAGGGCACAGGCCGGGTTGAGGGACCCCCGTCCCCCCCGAGTGCACAAATTTTTGTGCACCGGGCCTCTAGTATATAATAAAAGGCTAATATGCAAATCAACCAAACGGCAGAATGACAGGTTGCTATGACATGGACTGGCCAACAGGGGGCAGATGTTCAATGAAGGTGTTGCCATCTGGTGGTCAGTATGCTCCTACAGGGGGAGCGCCACTCAGCCAGAAGCCCTTAGCCAGGCTCATGGCTGGCAAGTGCAGCGGCGGTGGCAGGAGCCTCTCCCACCTCTGTAGCAGTGCTAAGGATGTCCAACTGACAACTTAGTCCTGCTCCCTGAGTGCACCTGGACTGTGAGAGGGTACAGGCCGGACTGAGGGAACCCCCGAGTGCACAAATTTTGTGCACCAGGCCTCTAGTAAATATATATATATAATTTACTTTACATATATCGTTTCCACATTTAAAAGAAACACATCTCTTTTGGTAAACTTATGTCCTTCAATTCCTACATATTTCCACTCTTTTAGGAACAAACAATTCCCGTAGATGATAAAACTCCCTAATAACAGATCCTGAAAGTTACATGTACAACTCCTTTAGGGAAACCAACTAAGAGAGATAGAGGGTAGAAAAATTTTGAAAGGAGTTCAAAAAACTGACTTCATTCTAATCTTCCAGTCTTTAGTTGACCTTCAACTGATTGTTAAAGGAACTAGTCAATGCCAAAGCAAAGTGATAAACATTACAAATTCCTGGGAGAACTGGGTGGGCTTGAAGGCTAATAAAATACACAGTTTTTAAAGGAAGTCATGATTTAGCATCTAGCTGCACACATCTTCAAGAAAACAGAGTACCGAGTAATAACTAAGCATAGTGCAGACCCAGTCCTGTCAGAATAATCTAATCTCCTCTGATGGAGTGACTAGCCCAGTAGATCAAGGGGAAGAAGCAAGAGGCAATTTATATTTGGATTTTAGCAAAGCTTTTGATTCTGTTCCTCATGACATAATCATCAATAAACTGAGAAAACAGGATCCACGCTGCACAGCTATGAAAGGCAGGAAGGTCATGCCTGGCGAGGAGCTATCGATGGGAAAGTGTCAGCCTCAGAGGGAGCATAACAAATGGGGTTCCACTGTGGTCAATTCTGGGCAGTGCTCTGGTGGACGTTTCTCATTAATTACCTGGGCGTGGAATAATTAGCACCATCACTGAATCTGCATATGGGGCCAGACTAGAAGGAAAGGTTGGGGGAAGGGACGGGAGGAGGAAAGAGAGTGTCACCAGCCACTGAGGAATATACAATCAGAACTGAAAATGACCTTCAAAGTTTGAAAAAGATGCCCCAAACAATCCATTTCAGGCAACCAGTGCAGTGTATGCTATTCCTTCTCAGTTAAAGGGCTAAAAAGATGCTGTGCTGACCTCCAGGGTTACTCTGTTAACAGAGTCAGATTCTGGTTCCTAACATTACAGGCGTGACCTGCTTATGGAGGAAGGCAATTGATAGGAATGACAGTTAAGTGTTGAATATTACAGTAAGGACAGTACTTTGGAAGACTTCTTTGATCCTGGTCCACCTGTGTACCCCCTCTCCCAGCCTAAGTTAGTTACTTCTCTTCCATGCTTTCATAGTTCTCTCAGCCATCCTCTGTCACAGACTACTGCAATATAATCAGATCTACTTGTTTGTCTGCCCTCTAAACTTCTAATCTCAGAAAGGGCATGGGCCATAGATAATATGCCCCTTTGTATCCCCAGAGTACATCACCTGACACAGAATGGCTACTCAATAAGTGTTTATTGATTTGGAACTGAAAATAAACTATATACATGCAAAGTGGGCTTCATGCAAACCCACAGTGTGTTATATATATATATATCTGGTGGGAATGCAAACTGGTGCAGCCACTGTGGAGAACAGTATGGCAGTTCCTCAAAAAATTAAAAATGGAGCTCCCATTTGACCCTGTAATCCCACTTCTAGGAATATATCCCAAGAAACCAGAAACACCAATCAGAAAGGATATATGCACCCCTATGTTCATAGCAACACAATTAGCTGAGATTTGGAAACACCCTAAGTGCCCATCAGCAGATGAATTTAAAAAAACTGTGGTACATCTACATAATGGAATACTACGCTGCTATAAAAAAAAATTTAAAAAAAGGAATTCTTACCATTTGCAACAGCATGGATGGAACTGGAGAGCAATATGCTAAGCAAAATAAGCCAGTCAGATAATGATACATATCACATGATCTCACTCATTTGTGGGATAGAATGAACAACATAAACTGATGAACAAAAATAGAACCAGAGTTATAGAAGCATCGAACAGACTGTCCAACCTATGAGGGAAGGCGGGGAGTGAGGGGGTAAGAGATCAACCAAAGGACTTGTATGCGTGCATATGAGCATAACCAATGGACACAGGAGAGTGGTGAGGGCATGTGCTGGGGGGTGGGGGCGACCGGGGAGAGGTCAACAGAGGAAAAAGGAGACTTATGTAATACTTTAAACAATAAAACATTTAAATTTTAAAAAAGAGTTAATGCCCTCAATATAGCCAGAAAGCAAAGTTAACATGTAGTGCAGAGCACCTTCTGCACGTGTGGTAACTTCATATGCAGTAAGGGGAGAAGCACGCTACAGAATGAGGGAGGGCAGAGGACCCAGACTAAGCAAGGATGTCTTGCGGGACAATGACTCTGAATAACGGAAACAGGGGAGGGTGGGAAGACAGGTGAGAATCCAAAGAAGGGATGGATGTTCAGGGAACCAGGGAAGGCTGACAGCCTGAAACTGAAGCCAATAGAATTCTCCAGAAAGAGTAAAATCAGCAGGGCCAAAGGCAAAAATGAAAATAAGGGGGGGGGGGGAATGCCCTGGATAGGGTTCCCTAGAACAGCAGTCGCCAACCGGTGGTCCGTGGACCCCTGGTGGTCCGTGAGGTCCGAAAGGTTGGCGACCACTGCTAGAAGACACAAGTCAAAATATGTTGAAACTGTGAATGAAAACAGAAGACAAACATCCAAGAACAGGGACAGACAAGGGCACAGATTTGGAGAACATAAAGCCAACCATGGCACAGAGTACTGAATGGTCCAAGCAAGCATCAATAATACAGATGATTAAGAAAAGGAGTTCTTAACTGGAGGAATCGTGTCCATATATAGATAGACACAACTAGTAAGAATGTACTAAGTGTGCAAAAATAATAAAGTTAGAGAAATCCTTAACCTTAATGTGAGGGAGTGCTTCCATGATTGAACGGAAAGTCCTATTTATAGGTGCTTCTGTGTACTTTTCTGGGAAGGGGGCTCATTTCCATAGATAGTAACTTAGAGAAAATGCACAAATTTTATCTGAAACTATCTCTTCTTATTCAATAAATTCTGTTCTCAGATATGGCCAACTCTGTCTCGGCTTTCTTGTGGCTGCAATTTTGGTGGTGTGCGGGAATTGTCATATCCCGCATTTCAAGGTGACATCACTTTTGGAACTGATTTTCTTTCAATGCTCTCTTCATTTTTACTGAGGGGGAGGGGCAGTGAGAGAGCATTGTGGGAAGATGAGATAAAGTGAA
>NW_006291011.1:812308-836940 GCF_000327345.1 Myotis davidii
AACGACATCTTATCATTTGTTTCTCAGTCTTCAAACCATGTTTCTGTGGCTTCTACTCTCATAAACTGGTTTTCTGCAATCACAGAGGATGACATGCTATGGCAAACATATTCTCTAAGATAACCCACACAATCCAAAATACACAATAATAAATATTTGAGGTAAGACTCAAATATGATTCACTCTTTTCCACAATTTAACTGTCAGGGGCATTTCAGGTAACTCGGATTAAAAAATTGGTTTAGGAATTGAAAATGAACATTTAGACATTATTACAAAATTGTGAATTCTAACATTTACTCATAAAAATAAGAGTAACTCTAATATAATCACCTAATATGAATTTTATTACCAATCACACCAATTTTATTATCAATTTTGAGGAGATGTATGGCAATCTTTAGACTATAATTATATCAGTATGAGGTTATAATTTATTCATTACCCCCTGCACAAAATTATTTTAAGGAAATTTTAAGTCACTGTATTACTGGAACCAACAGTGTTGATATGATTCTTTCGTTAAAGCCATTACATCTATTTTGGAGTATCTGATTCCAAAGACCTAAACCAAGGGGTGAAAATACAAAATTACAAACATGTGGTTCATTAGAAAAATAGCTATAATAGGCCTTACTGCTGTTAATATTGAATGTACAAGTGAAATAACCATTAGCCTGTTTTAACCACTGGAAAACACCCTATGGTGGTACTTGACTGATTCGATGCATTTCTGTACACAATTGCTGTGCTAACAGAGAAGACATTTACCCCATAACAAAGGAAATCTCAAATGTAAGCCTTAGGGTTTACAGTAATTCCAAAATACCAAACCACCACTAAGGATTTTAAGAGAATCCCCTGCTGCTCTATTTGTTGGTTAAACCCTTCTGTCTCCTCCAAACAGTAACATCACTCAGAGGACAAATTATTGATAAATTGCAGAATTTCAAACAAATTTAAGAGGGAAATTAAAAATCCATAACAGACATTAGCTTTAGGAAATACACTGAACAGAATACAATCATTGCTCTAGATTCGAGTTTTTCCTTTTTGAATTTCAAGACATAAAGGTCTGTGCGAGGTGCCTATTATCACAGCACACTGAAGGACGGAATTGGTCCCGCTATGGAAAGAATGAGATGAGCCAAGCCGTCTTTTGATTGCTGAGGATAATCTATAAACACAAGACACCATGTTGACCCTCGAAGTGATCCTTTCTCACATCCTCACAAGGCATGGCATGCCAGCGATACTGTGATAGGCTACAAAACAGCATTTAGGGAAGGTTCCTAAAGGAAATCATTCTTCCATTCAACCGTGTTGCTATGGTAACCAAACCAATCAAGCTTCTTCACAAAGGCTTTTATGTCAAGTTCTGTTAGCAAACTCATATAGAAAGTATAACTCGACTAAATTAACACTGCATTTGTTACCTTATTAGAGATAGGTGAAAGGCACACATCCTTTCAAAAATTAGAGGAATATGTACTCCTTCCACAGCAACATCTTAAATTAGTCAAGTTCCAGCTTTTTAAATAAAAGCCTCTTGAAAGCTTTCCTTTTGGAATAGAAAAAGAATTTCCCTGCTGGTGCTTGCCCTTTCTAAAATGAATTCTTTCCCCACCTTCTAGGGAGCACAGCAAGAGAATTCCTGCATCTTGCTGAATCTCTTATTATCATTTCTTTCCAAACCCATGCTTCAGATACGTTTATATTATAGCAGCTAATGTATAGGAAAAAATCCTAGCATATACCACCTAGCATATTAAAGTCAAGCAGAATAGCTGGGGAAGCAATAAGGATCCATGTTATTTAAGGGTATTTTCTCCGGTGTGGCTTGATGAAGCTGTAATATCAATTATAGCTTTTAATTTGAAAGCTGTTTTATATCTGTGACATGGTTTCACACTAGGGCAGCGGTTCTCAACCTGTGGGTCGCGACCCCTTTGGCGGTTGAAGGACCCTTACACAGGGGTCGCCTAAGACCATCCTGCATATCAGATATTTACATTATGATTCACAACAGTAGCAACATTACAGTGATGAAGTAGCAATGAAAATAATGTTATGGTTGGGTCACAACATGAGGAACTGTATTTAAAGGGCCAGAAGGTTGAGAACCACTGCACTAGGGCCACTTCACTTCTATGGGACACTCCTAATGTGAGTTAAATTCAGCTAGTAAAGGCAAAAGAAACAAACAAAACTCAGACTTAAAAGCTTTATAAAGTTAACACTTTAACACTCAAGAGCCAATGAATTTTACAACAAAGCATTGTTTCACTGTGCTGAATAAGTCATCCATATTCCCATCTTTCATTTTATTCAGCTATGCTAAATGAAGTTCTACGCCCTCATCCTCTATTTTATGTTTATAGAGAAGACACCTTATATTTTTTACATAGAATATATAAATGATGGGATTCTTAAGATACCCAACAGCAAACTGATTATGAAAGTAGCTAATTAGTGAGTCTAGTTTCTGCCCCAATGTCCATCTTTAAATAGGCATTCTCTCCTCCCTGGACTTAGTGGTAGAATTTCAAGATTTCTGATAACCACACTTTGCTCAAAAATACCTGACCACTGTGACTCCTTAGGGTATGATCACGAAGATAGGGGTCTGGACCAAATAAAACTCAAATTACTTGCTCATAGCTTTCTAAGAGGCTCAACATCATTAATGCCATTAAGCATACATCTGCCATACGTCACTCTTCCAAGCTAGTCACCTGGCTATACTGACAGTTTAGTAGTAATATTTTCAGGGCATATTAGCTTGTGTTAAATCGTAACATTAAATTACAGTTAAGAAAATCTGAAGCGTTGTATAAATTAAAATTATCCATTTTAATTTCTAGGCTTTTGATATGAATCAGCTAAAAGGTAAATCTAAAACTTTGGAACATATCGCTTCATTTTATCTCTAAAACTATACACCTGATACTAAACCATGTTAGCACTTTACATTTGTGTGGCCACTTGACAATTTTACAGGGTCTATTCTATGCCTCACCTTCTTTGACTCTCTGTACAATTCCAGGAGCGAGGCAAGGAGATAACAAGGGAAGAAAATATTCAGATGTGCTCCCTACAAGACTTCTTATACATATAATATTTAATTATTGCTCATATTGCATTTATGACATTTGCAAAAATTCAGACAAACTGCAAACTTGGCTTGGATATGTATGAGTTCACCTTTGAATACATTTGGCCATTTTTTTGGCGATAGGAATGCAGCCATTCCAAACAGTGCTGCTTGCTCTCAAAACAGACTTAAACAAGTACTTCTGAAGGGTTCTTCTGTTTTCACTTATTAGAATATGAGGAAAAGGACACAGCCTACTAATTGCAATGTTTTACTATTGTGTTAAACACAAAACGTCACTATACCCGACAAGGCACAAAATGCTAGGAAGTGACAGTTTAACAACTAAGAACTGAACTTTAAAAATGAGAAGCAAGAACTTATTATCCTTAACCTTGTAAGACATAAAGGATGTATAAAACACCGAGTTTTCTGAATCCTGACCATTCCATTGCTAAGTAAAAACAGTTATTATTTATCAAATCTGTCACATATTTGACTCTGTTTGAATAAACAGAATATATAAAATCCTCTTTTTTCTTTTATTTTGCACTGTGATAAGTACTGAGAAAACATGTTGAATAAGACACAGTCCAGGGCTGCAATATAGAAATATCTATTCATTCATTCATTCATTCATTCATTACTCACTGAATACGTATAGGATGGAGCAAATGTAGGTTTATAGTTCTGAGTATGCAAAATACAAAGTGTATTCTTGTATTATTAATTACTAGAGGCTCGATGCACGAAATTCGTGCAAGAGTAGGCCTTCCTTCCCCTGGGTGCCAGCACCAGCTTCCCTCTGGCACCCGGGACCCGGGCTTCCCTCACAGCCCTGGCTTCATCCAGAAGGTCATCTGGAAGGACGTCCAGTCTAATTAGCATATTACACTTTCATTATTATAGACTGTATTATTTCCCATACAAACAACTGCAAACTTACTTTTATCCCATCCTGTATTTACCCACCAGCTATTTTTTCAGATACTGAAGACAACAGAAATGGAAATAGGCAGGTACAAGATATAATTTGGATTTCGATTATTGTGTTCAGTATTTGACTAAAATCTCTTTCCAAGAGAACATTTTATACATTTAGTATTGCTACATTTTATTATTGCTATGTTAGTTTATATTTACATTAGTATAGCTAATATAAAAGCTATTTGGGAAACTTGGGATACATATTAAAATTCTTCATAATATTTTAATAGTTTTTCAATAAAATTATCTGGGAGATTTTTAGTTGCAGCCAGATTCTGTTGTGACGTGACACTCTGAATTCTTTTTTTTTAAATATGTTTTTATTGATTTCAGAGAGGAAGGGAGAGGGAGAGACAGCTAGAAACATCAATGATGAGAGAGAATCACTGATTGGCTGCCTCCTGCATGCCCACAACTCGGGCATGTGCCCTGATCAGAATTGAACGGGGACCCTTCAGTCCACAGGCCAACGCTCTATCCATTGAGCCAAACCAGCTAGGGCCATTGTGAAGTCCTTGATTGCTGGAATGATCAGATAATGCTTTCACTCATCGTTTGATCGGAGCGCACAACCTGAGCAGGAAGATCCCAGGTGGGCTCCTCCATGCCTTGTGCTTCCTGGCCACACGCTGATGCACTCCGGAAACCAGTTTATTATCAAACTGTAACAGTGACAATTGTCAACGTCTCAACAACTGGGCTGAGTGCTCTTGCTTCAAAATTCTTAAAGTAGCCTTTTCACAGCCTTTGAGGAAACATTTTAGATATTCAGAAATTTCATTCTCTCTCTTTATAGTAACAACAAAAGATAAAAAATCAACATATTGCATAATATTAGGAGACTATTATTAATAGTTGCTAATACATTGCATTTTATACGTATATTTTAACATTTATGTATGTATATTTAATACAATCCCCTATAAAGCAGTTATTATGCCCATTGTACAGATGTGAAAATCGATACACAAGTTAATAAGTAGAAGTATGCTCTAAAATAGCCATATAAGATATGGTTTAGTAAATACATAAACCAGTAAGATAGCTTTCTATCATAACCGAGCTTTATGAAATGCAAATAACTGTAGGTGCTATACTTTTATATACCTGACAACACAGTAGGTTTATTTACACCAGCATCACCACAAACATGTGAGTAATCGGTTGCACTATGAATGCCTACGTTAGAATGCCTACGATGTCCATAAGTGATAAGAATTTTTCAGCTCCATTATAATCTTACGGGCCCACCTTCATATGTCTGGTCCATCATTGACAGAAACATTGCTATGCAGTGCATGACTGTATACTCATTACTGTAACATGATCATATTCATTAGCTAATTAGAAACTGTCAGAATTTAAATGAAAAATTCTATTTCTCAGTAAATGATTCCTCAAAGTTAAATTACATTCAGACTAACTATTGTAGACATACACATTTTATATATAGTATCCCAAAAATGTATACATACACTTTGAATAATTATAAAGGCAGTGTTTATTAAAATAAATTTCATTATCAAAATTGAGTTATCAGCTGTTAAATTGTGTATACATTTTGGAGGGATATCCTGCTTATGTTTCTGGATCCTTGCAAGATTCGAAGAGTATAAGTTACAAAATGCCTTTTTTTACCTTCCACCATTCCTTCAAAATTTTCTGTGGGGGAAAATGTTTCCCTGCCCCTTACATAAAAATTCAAGCAGTCCATTTACTTTTCTAAGCATTGACTGTTATAATGACCAATAATCACTTTACATCGCCAAATACCGTCTCAATTCAGAAATCAGAGTGCTCAGGTAAATACATGAGTCGTGGTTTATATATCCTAGTTACAGCAACTTCCTTTTCCCAGCTACGGTCCACTGCAGACCAGCATCCAACAGGAAAACATGTGGCCTCTCTCTTCCTTTCCTTTTTCTCCTTCTCCAAAGCCTTTACTCCTCCAATGATTAGCTACATTTTCTGAGCCACCTGGTTAAAATGGTGAAAAGGAGGAACTTTATAGGCGTAAGAAATCCTTAGATGGCTGCAGTTGGTAGAGGGCCACATGTTCTCTTGGTCTGGCTTCTCTCTCTCTCTCTCTCTCTCTCTGTAGGTTCATGGTTTCTTTCAAGGGCACTCATTCCTGGGAGCTTGTCACATGCTGCACTTCATGTGGGTGCTGTACTCTCCCCCATCCATCCCTGGCTCCTCCCACAGCCCCTAAGAATCTGGAGTCATTAATTTCTGTGGAGTTTGTTCCTTTCTCGTAGCAGCAATATTCTTACAAATGGCCCCAGGTCTTGTCCCCAGGAAACACAAATGGAGGGAGGTCAATCCTCATGCATTGACTTCTTCTTTCATCCTCTTATTGATAAACATCTAGTAGATGTGTTCTTATCCCTTTTAGATTTTCTAAGCAGGAATAAGGACACCAATCCACTAGTTTCCTTCAACCTCAGGACACATGACAAGCTGTAAAGATGCTCCACTGAAAGTTTATTTGCTAATTGGCTTAGTCATGGTGGTTGGAGAAGCACCTTACAGAAGAGCTCCTGTCAAAATTTTGTCTTCATGACGCTCTCCTTTAAGCCCAGCCCCTAAAACTACTTTCATATATATATATATATATATATATGTGTGTGTGTGTGTGTGTGTGTGTGTGTGTGTCTTTCAGTTTGGAATCAGAATTTGATGTCTGATATTTGGGTCACAGCCAAAACTACTATTTTAATATCTTTAGCAATCCTATAGATAACTGAGATGTTATTTAAATTAACTTCAAAAAATCAATTTTAAATTTAAAATATTTAGAGACTGGTACTGCTTTTTTAAGAAATAAATACTAATTATGAATACGCCATTATAAAGGAAATCCCTATGACTACTTTTATTTTGATAATTTACATTTATTACTATTTGTCCATTAACAAAACTGTCTTTCCTTATGGATGGGCCAGATATTCAATAGTCAGTACACAGGGCTCTTTTTAACGAATATTGGAGAATGAATATTCCCATCATTAATCTTAGAATGGATTTCCTTTGCAAAATAATGACTCATAGTTATAGAAAAATTATTAACAAATTATATGACAAATTACTTCACAGATACCTATCACCCTCAAAGATGCCCTATATTTCCTAACTGAAACAAGATAAAAATCTTTAAATATTCTGTGATCATATGAGCTACAGGATTTGTTTCCACCACTTGGGCAAGCATGAAGGTCACTGTAAAAGTGGAAAACATGTTTTTGGGTTGTTTTTGTTTTCTTTTGGTTTGGTTTTGCTTAGTAAGCATTTTCCAGCTTCTTTTAGTCCCTAAATATACAAGGGGCTATGCCCCTCTCATGTTTTGTATTCTGTACCAAGATGAGTTACTGCCAATTTCCCCAGTGATTTGGGACATCTGTTCTCTTTGGCTTTTGCCCTCGAAACATTTATCCATGCCATGGTAATGTCTGCATGAGCCAGGGTCCTAGTACCCTAACTGCTATAAAAACAAACACAGGCTAGAAAAATAAAAGGCTATAGGAACTGGGAATAAAATGTTAGAGTGAAAACCAATATAAATATGTGTTCTGACAGAGAAAGTGCACTTTATATTGTGCACAGCCAGGCACTCTAAAATTTGGAAATTCTCCCAGAGAGAGTAGAATTGTTGCATTTATACCTTGGGTGGAAGGTTAAGAACATAGTTGTTGAAAACTAATGTTCAAGTGCTACCATAAGGGACATCAAATTCTCAACAAAATTACAGAACTATCCTTCAGAACCACTTGAAACCGGCTGAATGGAAGTCCTACAACTGGGAAATTCAAGAAGAAGCTACATGGAGACTAGTAGGAGGGACAGAGATGTGGAACTGGCTGGTCCCAAACGCACGTGTGGCAAATAAAAATCAGAAGGGATATCTCAGCTGCAGGGGTCCCCGCTGAGGAGCAAAGTGCCCCAGCCCCACACCAGGCCTCCCATCCCAGGGTTTCAGTGACAGGAAGAGAATCTGCCATAACTTCTGGTTGTAAAAACAACAGGAGTGAGACTCAGGAAGATGGAGGCTGCTGGAGCCCCAGGCAGTTCCTCATGGGTCTGTGCGTGGATTTACTCGTCCTCTAAGCCCCAGGGCTGGGGCAGCAGCTTGAAAGGCACCAGAGACACATGGGAAGGAAATGAATTGTCTGGCATCAGGGCGAGGCTGGGGGGCAGCTTTCTCCCAGACAGAAGTGCTGACAGAGGCCACTGTTCCTCTGCTGAGCCATCACCCCCACCCCCAGAGCCAGCAGGTGGGCACCACAGCTGAGACTCCATCAACATGGCTTCACACTGTTTGCTGAAGTAAGTCCTGCTCTGTGCAGTGGGGCCCTGCACAGCTGATCTTCAATGGTGGTCAGAGGTGGGTGGTCGGTGATTGCAGCCAATCCTTGTAGCTGATTGGCCTGGGGGTAAACCCCTCCCACTGATGTGCCGACAGCAATCAAGGCCCAACTACAAGAGGAGGGTGTACCCAGCATATGGGGAGGGGAGATGCACCTGAAGTGCCAGGTCTGGTGAACAGGGAGGCTGTGCCAGGGGACCCTACAGAACACCTAGTACAGAAGGCCACTCTACCAAGCCCGGGAGAAGTAGCAGCTCTACCTAATACACAGAAACAAACACAGGAGGCTGCTGAAATGAGGAGACAAAGAAACATATTTCAAATGAAAGCACAGAACTCCAGTAAAAGAACTAAGCAAAATGGAGACAAGCAATCCGGCAGCGGTTCTCAACCTGTGGGTTGCAAACAATGAAAATACATCCTGCATATCAGATATTTACATTACGATTCATAACAGTAGCAAAATTACAGTTATGAAGTAGCAACGAAAGTAATTTTATGGTTGGGGGTCACCACAGCATGAGGAACTGTATTAAAGGGTCGCAGCATTAGGTTGAGAACCACTCTAAGGGAGAGTTTGAAACTCTGGTTCTAAGGATGCTCAATGAACTGAGTGAGAACTTCAACAGCATATTTGCCTCAGGATACTCAAGAACTAGTTTTTTTTTCTAAAAAATTTTGATGATCCAGCTCCACAGTAAGATATGCACCTAAGAAATTGTGGACTTAGAAGGGACAGTTTACAGCACTGAATCCAACCCCTACATTTTGCAGGTAACTGAGGCAAAGGAAGTTAATTGCTTAGCCAGGTCTCTCAGGGCTTAATAGTGTCAAAATCAGCCCTGTAGGCACATGTTAATAATAAAAGTAATATTTATTGAACATTTACTGTGGGCCACGCATTGGGTTAAGCACACTAGATGTGCTATTTTAATTAATATTCACAACAAACCTGGCTCATAGATGGGACATACTACTTAGGTGGGGTTAAATGGACTTTGAGTAATTATCCAACTCTTTCACAGCAAACCTGTGTCCCCTGAGGTTCAACTTTGTGTTTTCACAGAAAATGTAACAGTAGCATAGAATTACAAAATGACAAGAAATTGTAAATAACACATTGCCACTGTATTTCAATGACTTGATGATAATTCCTTCTCACACTGATAATCATTTTACTAGAGATTCATTGTAACTGAGAAATTACATACTCATTGGCCCATATACTAGTATGAGTGGTAAAAAGGGTCAGGAGAGTGGGAGGAAGCAGACTTTTTCTATAATAAATTCCTAAATATTGAAATATACCCACCTAACCAATATCCATCTATGGGTAGCACTTAAGCATAGTTTCTACTCTGCATTTTTATAAGCAGCTGACCTGTTTTGTGCACACGGTTCACATCTATAAGCCAGGTGATAATCACATTTGAGAGACGTGTTTGTGTTATGTACTACACTGCTACACGGTTGAGAGGAAAGTGTTCCATCACAAAGTCGACAGTATTCCCAATAGTATGAACTGGCCTCCATGTCCATCCATAGTCCACAGTGTGTTCCTAACAAAGACAGAAGATTGACAACTTAAAGCCAAGCTAAGTATAGAGACTGGACCTACGCCAATGCCCTGAGGGAAGCAGCATTTGAGAAGGAGCCTGAGAGCTCCACCACACAGTGCACCTGTGGGCACCGCGTCACCAAGTCTGCTGCATTTCATTCTCTCTCTCTGGAACTCTTGGTGGGCTCATCCCAGTCACAGCTATCTCGTCACAGAACACCAGGCTATTGTTCACAAGGAGAGAAGAGAGGGTGGCGAAGAGAAAGGAGGGAGGGAAAGCTACAGAGCCTGCCTATTAAACTCAGTGAATATGTCACAAGCCAGATAAGCCCAGAAGTTTCAGCCATTAAACACTCAGAAAGAAAATAGTGTTGCTTTTGTCTCTCTGATATTGTGAGTAAGAAGCAGAGGAAGGGAGTGGTTTCTGTCAGAAGACTGCCCTCCAAACGTTTACAAACTGAACCATGCCCGTGTCCCCGATGTTGTCATTTCTGGTCGTTATCTTTGTTGGATTAACGTACTGAATCTAGGAGAGTGTCAAGAAAGGTTTAACTCTTAGTTTTAAAAAATTAAAAATCTTGCTTATTCTGTATTGAAGTAGTACACGTGGCTGCCTCCACGAGAACATTAGGAAGCCACATTAGGAGTCTGTTATGTATGCCCGGCCAGTGTGGCTCAATGGTTGAACCAGGAGGTGACGGTACAAGTCCCGGTCAGGCACAGGCACAGGCCCAGTAGGAGGTGTGCAGGAGGCAGCCAACCGATGATTCTCTCTCATCATTAATGTGCCATCTCTCCCTCCCCCTTCCTCTCTGAAATCAGGGGGAAAAAATATTTTTTTTCTTAAAGAAGTATGTTATATAAAGATGCTCAGAGACTGCACTAGAGATTGTAAAGTCCACATACAATTAGAAAAAAAAACAAAAAACCTCAATCTAATTCAGTAAAACCATTCATTTCATATAGGAGGATAAATGACAAGGGGACCAATACTAAAGTTTGCAAAACTTAGGAACACACACTAAATCCCTTCAAATGTAAACTCAAAGTCCTTCTGATCAGACACATTATCTCAAATTTTAACCAAAAAATTCATACAAGATATGTCTGTTTCGGTCAGTAAGAATTAATTTGATCATTCTGAAAACACTTTGCTTTATTTTATGTGTCAACTGTGTCAGGAACACTGCAAAACCTCAGAGAAAGTTTCACTCAGCAAAGACCATTTACATATACTAATTTGGCCAAAAATTGCCTTTCAAATCACAATGTTTTACAAAGCTCATCTTCTATTTTTCCTTTAGTGCTTTTTGACAGTTGAAAATGGGTACACATTGTAATTTACTTGTATTCATTTCCTATTTTAGTAGAATAGTGTCCAGTAAAATCGAACAGCATGACAGATAAGAGGCAATAATGAAAAGTGTTTACAATCTTCTGTGAGCCGCAATGTGCCCTGAATGCAAACAGTAGCTGGTGATTAAATACATTTAATACACACATTTTATGTAGATGTATATTTCAGATAAACATATACCATATACATATATATGGTCTATACATACGTCTGATGACTACTAAGATAGTCCCTAAAGATATTTATGTTTCCTGCAAGGAAAATGTTCTATGAAATGATATACATTGATCCAGCAATCCCCAAAGCTCTTAGTCTGCCTCTAATTTACCTTAACGGAGAACTGCTTTGAGAAAAATCCTGACGGTGGGTAACAATGTGTTTGTGTAGCCATGAACGCAGAACAACAACAAAAAGACGTCATATGTGAGGTCAGTGGCAGCTAAGGTCATCACGTCTTCATCAAATAACACTTTGCAATTTGAAAATTATGGGGAAAATAGGTGATGCATTACAAGGAAGAAAGTCGATTATGGTGATTACCAAACAGCCTCCCCTTTCATAAACGCCTGGCCGAACGGGGCCTCAGCACACTGCAAGTTACGTGAAACAGAAAATGAACCAGTGTTCGCACCCACGATGTGTGTTTTGTTAACAGGGTGATTTTGATTAAGTTTATGGTCACGTTGTGTGATCACAAGGCTTCATAAAGAGGATTACTTTAAACATGAAGTCTTTCAACTGTAAAAGTAATCATGTCCGGAGGAGGCTGGATATTTAATATTTCTCTAAATCGGAGTTCTCTCTCTCTCTCTCCTTTTTGGGTGGCCGGAGGCTTCAGTTTTCCATTCACTGAGCATATGGGTAGTTGCTACCCATACCCCCTCCCCCAAAGAACGAAAAATAATATCTTAAATGAAAAGAAATGCAACCCTTCACTTTATATTAATACTCTCTTAAATTTAATATCTACTCTTCATTATCCAGAGAGCTGCAGAGTAGTAAAAGACACTATCTTTTCTACTCTTATTTTGTCCAAGTTCAAAACAAATCAGTAATGCAACTGACTTGCTATTTTCTGTGTGGTCCCCAGATATCTCAACAACAGTGGTGACATGTCTAGTTCATCCAGAGCCACAGCCACGCAGCCTTCGGTGAGGAAGGGAAAAGTGGCGGGAGGGGGCAGCATTGAAAGGTTGAGGTAGCAAGTTTACAGCTTTTCTCTTCTGACTTTTCTATACAGAAAGACCGTGCTAAAGAATTAATCCTATCGGGCAGTATTCCACTACCTCTTAGCTCCCAAGAGGCTATTAACATTGATTTGAGCATGCGACCTTTGAAACTTATATAGGATGCATAGCTACTTTTGAAGACCTGTAAGTCTGAGACAGATGAAGAATTGAGTCTAGTAAGTGGAAACTGCTACTGTAAATGATAATGTTAATTATTTCAATTTATTCATTTATCACTTCAGAAGGTTCTACATAAAAATTCTCATTATCCTCCCGACTCCATCACCAAAATTCAGGATATAAGCATGGTGATTATAGCTAATGCTGTATGATATACTCTAATGTTGCTAACAGAATAGATCTTCAATATTTGCACCAATAAGAAAAGAAATAACGATTATAAAGATAGGATGGAGAGGTTAGCTAAAGCTGTGGTGTTCACAATGTAATATATATATTAATGTATCAAATCTACATATTGTACACCTTAAACTTACCCAATGTTATGTCAATTGTATCTAAGTAAAGCCCTAGGAAAAAAGTTAAAAAACAAGAAATTTCAGGATATAACATGGTTATCATTTACTGAATGGATGATGATACCATCCTAACAAGCAGAATTCATAATATTATACTCATTCACAATGTCATAAAGTTTAATGGAAAATTAATTTAGTATACATATTTTATATGTAATGTAAAATGTGAAAATTTATTAATTCACATGATAGGGTTTAATTTTTATAGCTAAAACGTATAGTAAGAAATTCATTAATTATGCAAAATATTTCTCAAGCATCTGACCATCTTTTACAATTTGCCCATTCTTATTTAATTCAGAAATATCAGAAGTTAGCTGTTCATACGTATAACTTCTAAAAGACTTATATAAAGGGAAGAATAATGGCAAAGGTAAGAGTAGGATCAATGCTAATAAAATTGCTTTATTTACTGAATATTTCATGGGTCAGGTTTACTACTCTTCAAATGCATTATCTCATTTAATGTTCACAGCAATACCTTATAGGTAGGTAGCTCGATGCTCCTATCATTCCCATTTTATTGATAAGGAAACCGAAGATCAAGAGGTTATGCAGTAGGAACTTAAACCCCAGTCCGTACAGTGAGCTGGGACATGCACAGACAACAATCTCTAACAAACATTCCATTTGAGTCCTCCTTCTGTGGCTTGGAGCAAGACATTAAAACTTTCCATTTCTCAGATTTTTTCCTATATGAAATAAGGGCAGAAAAGAACATGAATACAGAATTGCTTTATAGCGGGCAGCGTGGGGGGTAACTCCTGAATGAATGTGAGGTTATGCAGAGCAAACCACAGCTCAGAGCATGGCTGGTGCCTTTGCCCAAAAGGGTGGGCATGACTGAACTGAGGAATCTAACTGCATGGAAAGGGTTGGACAGACATGATCTAGGTCACATGACAAGGACCCCCGAGTGAAAGTCAGTATCAGGAAAGGCAGTATGGTTCAGGAAAATATTCCGGTGGGGCCCTGAACATCAATTCAGAGTCAGCGACGCATTAACAGGCCATTAACAGAAACCGGATGGCCCCTGGCCCCTCTCCCTGGTCAGACATCACCTGGACTCTTGGGTACCAGCTGCAGCCAGGATAAGAAAGCAGAGCTGGACCTCTCTCCCCACCTGAGGCCTGTGGGCACGGGGAGAGAGAGCCATCCATCCAGTCTCCATGGACCTCTTCTTCCCCAGAAACTCACCCTCTCAGGAGGCACCTTACTCAAAGCAGCGCCGGTTCCGCCCCACCCCACCCGCAAGCCCACTCACTGGCCACTCTCTATCCCCTTTTCCTGCATTGCTCTTTTCTACATCGTGCTTATCACTATCTCATTTACATTACACACCACTGAATATTTATGCACTGACTACCTCCCCACCGGAATGAACCCACGTCAGGAACACAGGAGGGAATCCAGGCAGAGCTGTTTCATTAAGACCGTGTGCGAATCCATTTCAAAGCAACATTGTCCAAGTGCCTTTTTTCATTTTCTAGACTTTAGGGATTTATGTGCTGCTACAGGCTCTGTTATTATTTCAATGCAGACATGGCTAAATTTGGTAAATAACAATAAATATAATCAAAGTAAGTGACCTTGAAACTTGTGAATTAATTCAGGCATAAATACTGCTCAAAATGCAGAACTTGCATGTTTTGATAGTTTAATGAAGCACTGACAAAGCAAACCACAAGATATGCTCTATTTCACCAAGAAAGGAGCCCCTGGCACTTCTCGGGAAGATCAGTTATTGGTTAATCACGGAAAACCCAAACTCTTCCTGGATTGCTTTTCCGGATTAAAACTAAAAAGTGGTTTAATATTAGCAAAGCTACAGAACAACTGCTAGGTACCAAGTATATCATAAAATTCCATCCTTACAGAAAATATAGGGGATTAATTTTTAAACTCTCTTCTATGGTATATACGTAATTGTTAAAGTAATTTTAGGTCCAAAGTTCAGAACTTTCATAAAAAAGTGTTTTAAAAATAGGGATATAGAGAGAAACAATGAGAAACAGGCATATGCAGATTAAATACTGATTTTCTTTCAACTATAAAATTAATTGGGACAAGATCTGAAAATTGAATTTTAAGTCAAAATAGGCATTCCCTGGTTAGAAGATTATCTAGTATCTAACTTTAAAATGAAAAACGTCTGTGCCTTAGAAAACAAAATTAGTTTTGTGTGCTTGCTTGATTTATTGTGAGGTTGTAAAGAGAAAGAGATTTTCCACTACCATTAAGTATTTGACTACAATAAAATTTTTTATAATATGCCCCAAACTTAGGCAATAAATAAATCCCATGATTATTATGCAAAAATCTAAATATGGCTTCTTGGTTTTTAAAACTTTTAAGGTAGCTGTAGCTAGTTTGGCTCAGTGGATAGAGCATCGGCCTGCAGACTGAAGGGTCCCAGGTTCGATTCCAGTCAAGGGCACATGCCCAGGTTTCGGGCTCAATCCCCAGTAAGGGGGGCGTGCAGGAGGCAGCCAATCAGTGATTCTCTCTCATCATTGATGTTTCTATCTCTCTCTCCCTCTCCCTTCCTCTCTGAAATCAATAAAAATATATTTAAAAGAAAAAAATAAAACTTTTAAGGTAAAGTACATTTCAAAGAATTAACCAGAGGAATTACTGAAGAAAAACAGGAAAATGTAAAGAGGAAGGGTTAAGCCCAACAAGCTACCGCAGCAGGAACCATAAAGCTACAGTAATTAAAAGAGTGACGTTAACTGACCCAGTAATGGACCTATAGAAAAGTAAAACTGAATAACCAAAGCAGAAACAGACCTTACACCTTATCATGATTTCAAGGAAGATTTTTTTTTAAAGAACCACTACAAATAATTCAGGAAATTAAAACTTTTCAGTTAGGGATAAGTAATTGGTAATTTTTAAATAATCTATTTAGAACCTTGCCTTATACAACAAGGGCACATATACAGATGATTTGAAGGTGAGATTACCAAACTACGTATGTCCAGGTGCTATGAGCTGCTTGAAAATGTTTCACTTCTAAAAATCAATCTTTTAAAATTCAACTCAAATTTAACATATAGACTTCACTAAACTTGATACTATTTTTAATAAACTTCTTGAGACAAAAAAATAAGTATTTATGACTATTATTAGTTGATTCAATAACGCTTTTATTTAGTTTTGCAGCTTTTTAAAAAAGAGTTTGTGTACATAAAACTCTTGTTTGTGAATTTATAATATGCTTTAGTTATACTTTCTTACAGCAAAGCAGTGTCTGGTTTGTATTTTGGGAATAATGACATTTCATGGTTATTCAATACTTTCAGGGACTACACCATCTTTGTAAATTTGAGGACTACTTGACTGAAGAACTTATGTAAACTGGTATAAAAAAAAGGAATAAGTACCAGAAAAAAATTGATGGAATCTTACAAAAGGAATTTTTTTTAATTTTTTAAAAATAAAACACCTTCTAGGTTTAAGTGTAATAGAAATAATAATAAACAGGTCAACAACAAGTTGGACTATATAAAATTATAAATAAAAATTCTGTATGTATAAAGAATTACGAAAGTAAGACCAATAAAGAGACTTAAGGCACATTTGGTGCAAGCATGACAAAGAGTTAATATGCCTAAAATATAGAGCTAATAAATGAAAGCCCTGAGGCAAAGGAAATATAGAGATAATTTATATAACATAAATAATTACTTCCAAAAAAAGAGTAGGGACAAATGTCTACTATAGCAATTAAAGACATTCATATTAAAGCAATAATGAGGCAGTGTTCTGCCTATTCAATCAACAAAACCTAAATGATATTTGCAAGGTATAGCGTCCCCCATCCTCACTGTCAGCACCATGAATACATGTGTCCTTTACAGAACGCAACTTGGTGATACGTTTCCAATGACAGGGGAAGATTCATATCCTTTGACAGAGTGATGCCACGTCCATGTATCGATCCTGTGAGAACCAATGAAAAATACAGAAGAAGCTCTCTCAACTTGAACGTTCCTCTATACTCTGTAACAGTGAGAGAAATGGGGGAAATGTCCAGCAATAAGGAGTAGACACATCTAGTCAATATCATATTGGGCAGCCGTTAGAGATGACAGTCGGAATGAAGCAAGAAGGGGAAAATACATTTGTGTTAAATTGTTAGCTGACCAATTCTGAAGAGCAACTTCCCTGTACAGTACCAGGGGCCAGAAAATCTATTCAAGTTGGAACAGTGGCTGGTTCTCAGGAGTCAGGATTATGAGTGACTTTTTTTTTTTTGGCTTCTAAATTTTCTATAATAAATACTACTTTTATGTCTGTAAATTAGATGAATAAAAGTTAGGGTAGTGAAGGGTAAAAACAGTATCACTTGACCACTGTATTGGAGCAGCACATTAGGAAAAACCACTTGGGGCTCATGTTTTCTTTCAGATCACCCCACTGTATCCTCAGTTTTCTTTTCCGACTCTGCCATTTGTCAGGCACCCCCAAGTATTCCACATTTCTGTGTCCCCTCGTCTCTCCTCTGGGTGTATAGCCTATCCCTGGGGCTCAGCATTTAATGCAGTAGGACTATAATTACATAAGCTGTAAATACTAACCTATAAAACACATTTATGAAAACCAAACTTGCTCATCCTTCACTTCTTTTCAGATAATTAAACAAGCAAAAATGATGAATTGCCCTTTTAATGGACTTAGCAAGCCTTTGGCACCAATTCCACATTCACCACAGTACTGAACTGGATCGGACATCGCCTCTTTCGCAGGGCATGAGTCAATATATAGAGAAGACTTCCATCAGCAAGGATCAGGCCCAGGTATGAATCACCATGTCACCCTAGCTGAGAACGCTCGGCATCCCTCCTATAATGACACGTTCAAGCTGCACGTTATTACCGAGAACACTGGAAGCCAAGATTGCACCGTGGAGCTGAGGAGATGAACTATTAAATCTCTCTGGGGTGAAAACGTGCGGGTCTTTTATGTAGTTCCTGCCCTATCATAATATTCCTGAGGCCATCGAGATTTAGATGTGTAATTACAAGAGGAACCTGATTTTCACCTCCACCACTGACAGGTATGGGGTGTATAATCACAGTAAAAAGCCAAGACTTGAAAAATGGGGCTTGGCCAGAGATGAGTGGCCCCAGCCTCTGGTGGATTAACTGGCTCCAAGTAGGCTTTCCACTTTTCCACTGTTACAGGGGCTGCCAGTGTCATGGAACATACACACCTCCATCCTGGTTATGAATCTTCTTGGGTAAGGAAACAAACCAACCAACCTGTTTTTCCCTTTTCATTAATTGAGAAACATCTTGGGAGGGGGCGGGAAACACAGGGCATGGATCTGAGCAAAAGTCGGTTCATCGTGCACCAGAACACCCTCAGCACTGTGTACATTCAATCCCTTGCTCCCAATGAAGAACGTTCCTTTTTATTTTATTTATTATTATTTTTAATATTTTTTATTGATTTCAGATAGAGAAAGGGAGAAGAGAGAGAAACATCAATAATAAGAGAGAATCATTAATCGGCTGCCCCCTGCACGCCCCCTACTGGGGATCGAGCCCACAACCCGGGCATGTGCCTTTGATTGGAATGGAACCTGGGACCCTTCAGTCCGCAGGCCGACGCTCTATCCATTGAACCAAACCAGCTAGGACAAACCTTTTTTTTTTTAAGCTATAAGTATTGCTTAATATGCAAATTGATTGTATTTCTAAGCAACAGCCTTATCCCTCAGCCATCTCTTTTTGCTCATTTTGATTATTATAAAACTGGAGGTACATACTCACAAAGACAGTGTCAGAACTGATTTTTAAAAACAAACAGAAACTACATCTAACTGCTGTTCCATGCCTTCTAAAGCATATTAAAAAAAAAAACTTATTGATATAACTATAGTAACAATGGAAAAACATGTCTACCTGCAAAGTGCAAAGACTTCAACTAAAAATACCAGAACCTGGGGTGTTCCCTGTGGCGGGTGATGGAGACTTAGGTGTGAAAGGAAACAGGAAAGGCATTTGGGAACAATTATCTCAGGTTCTGGGCCCAAAACAGCCATGGATTAGGAGAAGGTAAGGCCATGTTTCCAAGGAATTGTTACAAAGCCTTTTAGCTTCTACCCGTCCTCCTCTCCCTGACTGTTTATGACAGCTCCACAGGCACATTAAGCTGAGCCTTTAACCCTTGCCTGGGAGGCAGCGAGGGGTGGAGAGGTGGAGAGTTACGGTAATGGCTTAATATTGTGTCTACTACTCTGCCTCACATTCCCCCAGATTATCAGGGGTGAGTACAGAGGTCCTCATTTGACCCAGGATTTCTTTCAATGACTTCTCACAGCTTGTTCTGATGTGTACTTGTCAGTGTTAACACAAAGTGGCATTGGGTTGGCTTGATCCCTGGCAAAATTCAAGAAAGGGAAGTAGGAGAAGGTGCCAAGAGGAGACTAGGTAGTCCTTCTGCATCCCCGGGATTTCCTTCAGGCTTCCCTCCTGCCCATTTCAGCCACCGAACACAGAAGCATTTGCTCTGCTCTGAATACGGAGCTTGAGTACAGCAGACCTATCCAGTTGGCTTAGACAGTCCAGTCTACACCCTCGGTCCCATTAAGAGCGTCACCATTCACTCTCACAGCATCTTATTTAGATGTTAAAATAGACGATCGCCCTATGGACCCCCTCTTTCAACCACGCTGCCATACTCATATAGCTATGCAGTGACAATGGCCGAAGACAAACGTCCCTTGGAAAACACCAGAAAAGTGTCCCTGAGGAGATCTGAGAGGGGATGTGGTGGAGCTGATGGTACTCAAATTTGTTTCCATTTCTCCACATTGAGCAAGTACAGAATCAACGAGTATGCATAGCTATAAGACCAGTGGTTCTCAACTTTCTGGCCCTTTAAATACAGTTCCTCATGTTGTGACCCAACCATAAAATTATTTTCATTGCTACTTCATAACTGTAATGCTGCTACTGTTATGAATCGTAATGTAAATATCTGATATGCAGGATGGTCTTAAGCAACCCCTGTGAAAGGGTCATTCAACCGCCAAAGGGGTCGCGACCCACAGGTTGAGAACCGCTGTATTAGACAAAAAGCATCTCCTATCCACTCTGTTTCCTTGAGTATATATTTCTGAGGCACACTATCTTTCACTTACGTCTGACAGGTAAATCATTTCCTACTAAGATAAATGGGCATTCTCAGCACGTAAAACAGTCTATTGGTATTTCATTACATGTGCAAATCTGGAAATATCAAATGATATTTCAGACTAATCAAGAAGACCAGTGCTGCCCAGTCTACTTTGTGAAACCACGGAACATCCTACGTCTGTGCTGTTCTGTATGATGGCAACTAGCTACATGTGTCTACTGACTGCTTGACATGGAGCTAGCCTGACTCAGTTTACAAGCATGTATCATTTTAATTCATTAATAAGGAGATTTTGAATCTCCTGAGATACAGAGCTTGTCTCCTGCTCTTTTCCTGTGAGCTTGCTGAGAAAAGGCAGTAGATTCCTCATCAGAGGTCTGTCTGCCATGGGATTTCCTCCCCATCAGAACCAGCAATGCCATGGCAGGGACCCAGTTCCGGCAGACTGACGGACAGTGTGAAGTACGGAAAAGAATGCCTGGTTTCTGGAGACCATGGTGGAAAGCCTAGCTGGGACACTGAAGTCTCTTCAATTCTTGGAATCTTAGTTCCCTCCGCAAAACAGCATGAGGTTGACTGTTCTTCCTAGTGCCTTTGGGAAAGTTCCCACTCACTCTCAGAGAAATGCTTATTTCCATGAAAAAGCGGCGGCCACTTGTGGCTTATTTTACGGACAGAAATGCGTTTAGTTTTCATCAACAGATATGGAAACACGTGTGCCACTCTCATACCTACAGAATCTAAAAATGAAAGGAGTTTTACATCTCGGAGATCTAATAGATAACTTATTGTAGTCCCAAATTCGCGTAGGCTGTGGATGCAAGCTCTTCTCTCTATCTGTGTGCTCACGTCATTGTTTTTCTCAATTCTAGTTCGAAAGAACAATACTAACAGCAAAATCTCACACCAGTGCGCACCTTTTCTTCTAACGAATGAAGACTCTTTTGAAAAATGTGTACAGTCAGAAATGGTAACAGGCTTTTAAAATACATTTATCAAAATTGCTCATCACATCTGTGTTACCTTTACTTAGCATATACTCTTCAGAATGAAGAACAGACACTAAGTGACTAGTCTGATACACCCCTTAATGGACACCATCATATTTTAAATGCCTCGAAATGAAATGTCATTCAGAATGAGGTCAAGACGATGCATACTTTTTAAAAGTTCTCATAGAAACTAACCATCTGTACAATAATCCATTGTCTGCTCTGCCAAGGTGATTTATTAAGGATAATGAAGCATATGATTTAATAGCTGCCACAAATCCCTTTTCAAGTAGGATGGGTATAAATAATACAAAAAGATGGTCCAATAATAGCCAAATCCGAGCCTAAGGACTATTCTATATGCTCGGTCTCAGGAAATTAGATGAGCTCAATTACCTGCGGAGTAAGTGAAGGGTAGCTAGCTAGGCAGCTGAGGCTTTGACCTCCCTCTCCCAGCCTAGTAGTGATTATTATTATTATTTAGTGAAACCTGTAAGCTCCACTATTGTGGTGGAATTTGAGCCGCTTTTATCCACATGACAACACAAAGCTGTCCAATTAGAAACGAGCATTTTGCCAGCACGAATTTTCCGAAATCGTAAGAGTCCAGTTATCTGCCTATTTGTCAGTGCAAATTGTACTCGGCAGGCAGTTTCTAACATCAGGTATGCTTTTGAGTTTTGATGGCTAGTTGTTAGATTATCTGGGGGGTGGGGGGGGGCGGGTAGGAAAGGTTTCCTTAGGCCAGCTTCCTATAAAGCATGAAAAAAGCATACACACTGTTTGAATGAAAGTGTTCAACTATTAGCTCCTGTTTGCAAACTGACACACCGCCGTCCTGGCTACACCTCTGTGAACGTTCGAGTCTTTACAGGGAGGACCTGATGAAATCAGTGAGGCCAATGTCTAATGACAGGAAATACAAGCCGCCACACACACCAGCTGTTTGGCAGGAGACGTGATTGCCTGGCTGTGCCTGACAGACATGGCGCAGCCATTCACTGATAGGCTGGCACGGCCAGTCCTGTCTCCATGCCACCCAGCCAGTCCATCTACAATCAGATTAGACATTACAAATCCTAGTGTTCCAGTGCTACTGGGCTGCAGACAATGTCCGTGGCTCAACACACACAAGGGCCTGTGTGCGTGACGTATGTCACCTTCTAAAAAGTGTACGCTCCACCAGGCACGTGCACCGCCAGCATGTCTCCACGTTGCCGTCCCTCCTGCTCTTGTTCTTGGGAGCCTGGCTTGCCAAAACGGAGATCAATTTTATTAGATGCCATTAGTCTCTGTTAGGGCGGTCATTTGAGTAACAACAGATTGGCAAGTATAAAACGCAGGCACCTGCTGTACATTTGGCAGCCTGAATGGGGCCTCTTAAAAGGAAAACAAATACGAGCTATAGTCATGCCAGGCAATGGCTTTTGGTTCAATAATGACCATGTGTCAGCATTAAGTGCATCTGGGGACTCCTACCACAGCCAGATGTAAAGGCAGATTTGTCTTGTCTGCTGGCATATGAGTAGATACACACAGGATACCCAGATTTGGCTTGGGCTTCGTTTGATTAGGAAACTAGGTAAGTGGAACTTAGTGCAAATAAAATAAAATTAATTACTGAGGAGCACTGACAAGATCACCATAAACTGTAGAGCTGAATACTAAGCTTATGGGTTGTAAGATGTGGGCCATGAACTAATTGATCTCTGATTTTTCCGGGCACGCTGCTTTGTCCGAGGCGTTCTGAGCACCAATGTGCCCATATTACCACTACACTGAACCAGGCCGCCGGGAAGGGGAGCAACATACGACTGGCAATAAGACATGGTCTTGGCTTCGAGGACTCTGTAATGCATCAGACCTTAAGTAAGCACGGACAATGCTTTCTGGCAGAAGCTATATGTGGAATGTACTCGGGGCTCTTCTAGGGCAAAACAGGTATCCAGGCTGGGAGGATGGGGAACTTCCTGGCAGTCAGCTAAGGTAACATCTGAAGAAGTGAGTCTGCAAAAAGCGGGTAGGGGAAGGCCCAGCTGGTGTGGCTCAGCGGTTGCGCTTCGACTTATGAACCAGGAGGTCACAGTTCAATTCCTGGTCAGGGCACAAGCTCAGGTTGCAGGCTCAATGGGTGTGATCCCCAGTGTGCAGGAGGCAGCCGATCAATGATTCTCTCTCATTGTTAATGTTTCTACCTCTCTCTCCCTCTCCCTTCCTCTCTGAAATCAATTTAAAAAATATATAATTTTAATAGGATGGGGGGAGAGGTAAACTTTCCACATGCCAGGAAGAAAGCATGCTCAGAATTACAGATGGAAAGGTCAAAGTACTACACCTGGGAAACTGCAAATACTTCCGTGTGGCTGAAATGTATAGGTATAGGGGGTGGGGGGAGGGACAGGGGAGGAGCAGAGGAATATGAGAAAGGCAAGGTGGCCAGAGACAAGGCAGGGGAAGAACATCCAGGGCCAGGGGACTTTTGCTGCTTAATTCAAGCTTTAAACAGAGGGGAATGGAGAGCCATCGGGATATTTAAAGGAGGAGGAGGACATGATCAGACTTCAGTTTCATAGAGAAACCACTACAGTGAGTTCCCTCCCGGAAACAGAGGCTGCAATCCAGGCAGCAAATGATGGGGGCCTTGCCAACAGATGCTAGCTAACCTATTCAAAGGCAGTGACTAACTTGGTTGGCAGTTAACATTTATTTTTATATTCTTGGAATAACAAAAGATTGTCTACAGAAAACAGATTTTAAATGATAAATTTGAAGTCAAAATCTAAATTACATATTTTCTTTTTTGGTATAAATAAATCAAATCCAAGCTGAGTCTGGATAATAGGAAAAATCTGATTCAAAAACACTTAGGCAATCTTTTCTCAAAGTAGTACCTGAACATGCATGATAACATTTATTGAGCGTATCAAGCTTATAACTATTATCACACACACACAAAAAAAACATTTGTTAGGAGCCTAACTGGGAAGAACCCTCACTATCATTACCCAAAGCAGGTAGTACATACACCTTGCTCCCGGCTTCCTGGAGCGTCTGTTTATAGATTAACTCATAGGAAAATATGGCTGGAAAGGACAGTATATGCATGTGAGAAGCACTCCAGAAACCTGGGCAAAGAAGACTTCATTGTTGACAAACTACATAAGCCATAAAAGACCAAAGCATTTTTATTGCAGTTTTCTTTTATGTACCATGTCTGATTTAAAACTTCAGGGTGTCTTGTTGTCAGAGGAAAAACAATTTTCCAAGTCATCAAAGAAATGTAACATCCTGTATTATATTATTTATAAAACCATAACTAATTAAAAATAGGTCTCTGAGGCCTCCCTCCCCCCCCCCCCAAAAA
>NW_006291011.1:838679-846063 GCF_000327345.1 Myotis davidii
AGAGACCTCTGAAGATGAGATACTAAGAAAAAAAAGAAGTAGTATGAGTATGGATAAAAGATAAGACTGAGTTTGGGATACAGGTGAGCCTTCTATTTCTCAGCTATCTAACAAGCAGATAAAAAAATTCAGGTACGGAACTCCAAAAAGAAGTCACAAAATTTAGTCTGTGGGCCACTGATGCAGAAATGATTTCTATGAGAAGTGGATAGGAATATCCTGGTGGACAACATAGACAGTGCCCTGAAGAGGGCTCTAGGTAAAAGGATGATGAAAGAGTTCAGAATGGAACTGAAGACAAAGAGGCTCAAACATCAAATGAAGAGGAAACAAGAAACTATCAAGAGGAAACTCATGAAGAAAGTGAGGGTGAAAGGAGAAACTCAGAGAGAACAAGTTCCCGCAGTGGGATGTTTCCAGTGGAAGATGTTCTCCCATAATTTATTCCTCGAACAAAATATTACAAAATTCCCTCCTTTTCCCCGCCCCAGGGAAAAGTGAAAATTATTACTTGGTTTAGTAACTGGATTTAGAATATTTAAGACATCTCCAATAGACTACTATTATTCCCAAATAGCTAAATTTTGATAGATCCCTTTAAAATAAAATATAAAACCATGTACTGAAAAATCGCACTGAACAATTTTAACCAGGGAAGTCAAAATGGTTAAAATTTTGACCGGTGGTAGCCATATTTGTTTCTCTCTTAAAATCCTTTGATAATATCTCAATGAAGTGACCATTACAAGTGGTTTGAATATGTTTTCCTAGGGAGGCCACGGGCTCCTTGTGCAGTGAGAAACCATGAATGCACCATATGCTTAGTACGTGTGTTTTAGTTGGGCTAGAGCATTAGGAAGTGGGGGTAAGGTGGGGGTGGAATAAAAAATTATTTTAAACGTTGAAAACAAATGTCTTTTTGACCTATAATTGGACCCTGGGTCAGCAGGAGATGTGTCTAGTCTAATTTTCCCCTGTGAAATTTTACTGGAGGATCTTAGGGAGAGACAGAAGGCAGTAAATTCCTATCCTCCATCAATACATGTGACCTCAGAGCAAACACCACAACTGGCTACAGGCACCCAGGATCCATCATTGCTCTTGAAACCTGATCTTTCAGGGAAGGACAGCTGCACTGGGCAAAGAGCTGAGGCGCTTTCTAAGATGCATGACCACCAAAGAAAAAAAGTCAGTTATGTCTGTTCGTATTTTAATTAACTGCTTTTCTAAACATTTCTTCCCCAGAGTGCAGTCCACATCCAATATCTGGAATCTATAAATACATTTTTTTTTTTTACTTTTAAGCAAAACGCTTTGTGTAAATTCTAGGTAAAATCATTTCTAGCTTTTGCTCTAAAGACATTCTCAGCTAAACAGTGCACATGGCATACTGATGTGTACAGACTTCAGAAACGTGCTGGAAAGAAAGGGCACATCCAGCATCGGTAGCCCTTGAAGCATGTACACAACAGACTGCAAATAGGGCAAAGCTACACAAAACACCCATAGTCAACAAGTCTGAATTTTTAAAGTCAGGTAGTAATAATTTATAGCAGACAGCTAAAGAAAGCAGAACTCCACACAGAAACTAGTGTTACTGAATACAGAATTTTCATTACATGACTCCTACATCCATGATTTTTTTTTATTTAAAATACGAAGTCAGACAAATTCTTATTATCTAATTGGTTCTTCATCACATCTAAAGTTATTCTCTCCATTTTGCAGATGATGAAACTGAGGCCCTGAAATGTTACATACCTCCCCCAAAGATTCCACAGATAACAAGTGACCAAACTAAGAAATAAATTCAGTTCTCTTTCTCCTTACATCAAATCAGGTGATGTTTGTTCTTTTCACTGTGGCAAAAAAAAAAAAAGGAAAGAAGGAAGCCAGTCGAGCCTTTGCAATCTTTAGCATTATCCTCATATACCTGCACAATTAAATAAGATTTAAAAGAACTGTTTTTCAATTTATAAAATCAGTACTAATACAAATATTTCAGTTAAGAAAAGGAGTCCACTTCCTGAAGCCTCAAAAAGAAGTCTCTTATTAGTTGTGACCTAACGATTACTGATGATCATTGTTCTAGCATATATTTGAAAGCAGAGTTTCTCCTAATCCCCAAAGCAATACGGAAAAGTGCTATTTCCTAAATGCAATTTGCAAGTCTCAATTTAGTTAGCTACTGCTACACTAAAGAATAAAATTCCAGGGCTGTTAAAAAAAAAAAAGACAATTAAGAATTTACAAATTCAATCACTCTCATGAAACTGACAGAGTTACGATGTTTAAATCCAGTAAGTAGCAATGTGGGAAAGGTCACCGTGCCCCTGACATTGTTTCCTGAATGTCAAAGGTAAGTGGGTGTTTGTGGTCAGTGAATTCACAGAAGTAGGAGCAAGCGTAGCCTCAGATAGCAGCTTCTGCCCTGATGTTCTGGTGTAAAGGGTGAAGGAAAGCCTGCCACCTAAGAGCAGCCATTTGCACAGGAAAGCATGGCTCGTTGGTGCAGGTGGAAGCGGCGAGGAACACCTAAGTTGCCTCAATACTATTTGGCTATGGGTACACCTGGTCTGCTGGCTGACAGACAAAATCGGTTGCCCTAGTTTTCCGAATTGGTGCTTCTTTCATTTAACAGACTAGTTGATGGGTCATAAGGATTTGACTTGGGGGACAGTAGAGACTGAAAAGGCAAAAAAAGAGAAATGTTCAGTTTTGCTTTTAGTTAAGCTTTAAACTAACAACTACAAGCACTGATATGATCCTATTAAATATGTATCAGCATCAAAGTGAAAATAATGACCAGAAAGCGAGTGACTGAATCATTTCAAGGAGGAGGCAGAACACTGCAGGCATTATTTTAGTCAGTCTTTCCCCAGATGAGACGCCTTGAGGAGTATGGCAGTGTACTGGTACGTGAACATAATACCTGAGTCTCCTTAACGCTTAAGTCTTTTAAATATTTTATAAATAAAATGCTAAGAGACGAAATGCAAACTGACTGTTGATTGCATGAAAGCAAATGGATAATTTATTAAAGGGAAACAAAGGGCAGAGGCCTTACATGTAATTTTGTGAAGTCTGTCTGGTAAGAATGATACCTCATTAATGCTTCAGGATGGCACCATTGTCATGGCTTTATTATTTAGGTTGCATGAAGTCAGAGACTGCCGTAGCCCATAAGCATTTGCTCTTTGACCTCCCCTAGACTTATGACGCAAAGAAAATGCTGAACTTTTACACTCAAGGCTATAATTTCATATAATGAACAATCAGTAAGCACAAGCCACATATTCTTTTAGCTGTCTTTCTTAGGGCTTAATTGTGGAGAGCTGGAACACATTTTTTTTACATGGGGTGGGGAGGGGAATTGTCAAGCCAAGCATGGCATTTTAATAAGTGTTACCCAATACTAATTAGAAGCAAATGAGATTATCCATATAGAAAACATATCCCCAAACAAACCTGTCCTTTGGCAGAAATGTCACTATGCTAAGAAATTAGAGAAGCTTAAACAAGTCATGTTTGTTGGAAGGAAATTTACTGACAAATCCCTTCTAAGCAATCTTTCCCACATTCTCAGATTTCTTCAGTGGTTGTGTTTTATAAGAATCCTAAATCTTGCAGTTCACAGAAATAACAACTCTCCTCTTTGCGTTTTCTTGGCAAATCATTGACAATATAAAGGAAATGTTTTTAAACACTGACTTTGAGACTACAAGTTGCCTTTGTGCCTTCACAAGTCGCTTTCCTAAAAGATTTTTTCAAAGAAACCGAACAGTACAAGAACAAGGTAAATAATCCCATAAAGCAATAAGATTCTCAGTGTAGACCCAGCTTAAAATACAACTCATTTACTCGCACTAAACTTTTTTCCACCAGAAAACTGAATACCTTTATATGTAGCACTTCACATATCTGGGTTTATAATACGAATCCTTAAAGTATATTTTGTGGTCCCAAAGCTGAGTACACAAAAGGAAAGTTGATTTTTGAGATTCCCAGAAACTTTTGGGATTAAAAAGGTACCCATGATCAAAGGTCAAATTTTATAGCTTTAAAGATGCAAGCCTAAAAGTTTGATGCTCTCAGGATTATGAATTAGAGCGTGCACATACTTTGACTCTCAAACTTCCCACAAATATACACGGAAACTAAAGAAGGGTAGTTTTAAAGGAAAAGCACCTTGAGAAAGCCATTTTGCCTGAAATGGCACTTTTCACATGTGCTTGTGTTAATGAATTCTTGTTTATCCAGAGAATCCTTTTAAAAATAGAATTGTTCAATGGCTTGATAAATCAAGTTTGGTCTGAAGGAAATCCAATATGCAAATACTTATAGCATGCTCTTTTACAAATAATCATCCTTGCCAGTTTGAGAAACTGAAAATCAACAAGACAACAGTGTAAGTATACTTGACCTCATTGCCTAATGTCTATCAGGACTGCCGCGGCTGGTCGATTTCAAATTTGTGAAACTGACACTTAAAAATGTATAGAGCATCTTCAGTCCAGGTCCCTCAAGTGCTGACTAAACGGCAGCCACAGCCTCAGACTCTCCTCCCATACAAACTTGCACAGCACTTACAAAGCTAGTGTAATCACACCATCAATCTATGACCACACGTTCCTTAAAGTAATTCTGCTTCATTATTCTTTGAACCCTGCATTATGCAAATAACATTCTTTATCAGTTATTATTGTTCCCCTTGTTTATCCTTGTCATACACTGAAAAACCGGGATCACATATGAATTTGCACAGATACCTTGTCTACATTTCACACTCTATATGAAAAATCACCGTCACGCCACCATAGTTTTAAAGGAGTTCTAAATAATGTTCTTAAAAAAACCCTTCAATCAATGTCTCTAACAACAAAGCACGAGTTAATAGGTTTAAAAAGAGAAAACAAAAACTTAGGGGACTGCCTACTTGCATTGTTTAATGTCTCTCCAGGAAGGTTTTGCATGTGCCATACGAGGATAGCTCCTGAATATCAGAACAGTTATACAGGCCCCTAGTGGCTTAGCAAATAGCAGCAGATGAGGGGATTCCAATTCTTAGTTCTTGACTTTGAGATATGCTGGCTTTAAATGAATGTCAATCTCAAAAGGCAAATCAAATCATTGCACGTAATACTTTAAGCAGTTTTACTATCATGGTTATCTACCGAAATTCATACATATTAAAACGGATCATGGCATTTCATTACTTTAATAACTATAACCAAGAAGAATTTGTGTTACATAACCTCCACAAAAACATATTTAATTCATCCACCTCTTTACATGTCATTACAAAAGTAATATGTTACGTGTGTGTATGTATATATATATATTAAAATATATTCAAGAGACACATTTCCTCTTTGAACTTCATCCCTCTTATATTATTAGTACTGTGGGTTTTAAGAATAGATTATTTCTATATAAAGTGCTCACTATTTAAAATGAAATATAGATACAACCTGAATGCCACTTTTACAATGGCAGAAATCAAAAGATATTTCCCCACAACAGCCAGGGAAAACTCACATTGGAGTGCACCTATTTTGAAAGATCTACAATTAATAGCACCCCTTAATCCTCCTCCCCTTCCCTTTACAAAAGAGAATTCCAGGAGGGCACATTTACAGCTTTTAGCAATTTTTAACTGGACAGAGTCTGACAGCTGAATTCATGAAACTGACCAGCTTGTCAATTTCACACTTTGAAAGTACAATAATAGCTGATAGCAAGAGGGTGAGCTTAAGAAATCTGTCACAGAATTGCTAGCTCCATTGAAAAGCAAAGAACAGGACATAATTATGGGAGGTGGGTGGTAAGAAAATTTTCTTTCCATTGTCCATTTAGGATGTTTGTTTCAAGAATTCGGACATTAAGCACTGCAAATTTATGTCTCATGCTATGTCAATAAAATGATATCTATCTGCACCATATAACAGAATGTTTCCAAAATAAGTATAACATCTACTAAGCATTATCCTGGATATACTCATATTACCAACATAAGACTTTTTAAGTTGGTATCATCTAAATATTCCTTTAAATCAGGACATTTCAAGTTTTGGTACGTCACCCTGGTTTTACTCAAGTTGACTGGTGGGTGTGTACACTCTGAAACAGAGATAGACTAGCCAAAATGGTCAGAAGTATCCATGGTTGGACTAACTCCCCATCTGTGTGCTTCAGGGTGGTTGGAAAGAACACAGCAAAGGGAAAGGTCCGCATCTGTAGATAGGGAAGTCCAACCGCAAATCAGTCTCTCATCACCAGCAGTTTTAGATGAGAGGCTCAAAATGTGTGCGCTACGCTCTGGTAAGTTGCTGGCACTGTGTCTCTGGGCATGTAGCAGAAAAAATAAATAAACTTTAAGAGAAAATGCAGGGGAGTGATCCCTGGGGGATGGTTCTGGATGCCTACGGCACAAACTGTAGCTTGGTCTGGGAGACCACTCTAAGAATTTTAGAAAACAGAGGAGACATTTAGCAAGTCCTGTACTAGGAGGCGAGCTGAAACAATACAAGTGGGTTCTGATAGTCCCCGGTTTTGGAGAATGGAACTACTAGTCACAATCCTGGAACACCCGATTAATGAAAGCCCAGCTCAAACAATTTCAAGATTGTTTGTTTAACCAAAAGATAACTGACTTCACTTGATAATGCCTCTAAATGACAATCAACCTCGCAGATAAGCAAGTTTTTTCCACACCTATAAAAGAGCTACAATAAATCGATGAAAACGCCAAGAACCTTTGGTTTGTCCAGGGCTTTCTTTTAGCACCGTGTCTCCTACAACTTGGACTTCTCATTATAAAGTCTGCGTCTCCCTCCCTACGGAATGGTGTGTGAGCACGGCGGATTCCCATCAGAGAACTAAGAGCTTTGGTTCTGCGATGAAAAGGTCTCCCCAACAATCCCCCTCCTCTATGGCAGCCGCGTAGACTTTGATTCCTGCTATTTCTCCTTCTCCCCACTAGTTCGGAGGGAAGAAAGAAAAAGAAATCGCCCCTCACCTTAACCAGCCCTCCTTAAATCAGTAACCACTGCCATCTAAGATGTGTGTGATATAGAGGCAGGGGCAGAATCCTTGGTAGGGTCGGGGTGCCCCACCGCTCCACCATTTCCCCACCACGACGCCCACCCAGGAGCGAGCGGGGGTCGCGCACACACACACACCCAAACACCCTCACTGCACTGCTCCTCTCCCGGGTCGGAGGTTTCCAGCGAGAAGCAAACCGTGGAGGGGAGGACCTCTGCCCGAGGAGGTTCCGAGGAGCCAACTGTGTGCGCTCCGGTGCCGGGGCGCCAGGCTCGGGGACGCCGGAGCGTGTAGCTCCGCGGGGAGACGCGGGGGTGCGGGAGCCGGGCTCCGGGCCAGC
>NW_006291011.1:846779-847148 GCF_000327345.1 Myotis davidii
AAGCTGGTGGTTATGGTTGGAGGCCAGATGGTGTGGTGGGGGGATTCGATGAAAAGGCTTAGGAAAGTGATTGGAAAAGCTTCTCTCCAGGTTTCCTTTTCTCAGATCCTCAGAACGTGCTGGGGATCCCAGGGAATCGCGGTGCCCCAGCGCCGGGGGACTGTGTGCGCGCGCTGCCAGCAGGAGCGCGTGAGTGTGGGTGCGCCTGGGCGGGCAGAGCCAGGCCCCCTCGCCCGCTGGCGAATCCCTGAGTCTGGACCACGGACCCACTGAAAGGGCCGGAGAAGCTGGATGAAGGAGGGGCAGGCAGACTAGACACAAGAGGCGTAACTCACTCTCTCTCTCTCTCTCTCTCTCTCTCTCTCTCTC
>NW_006291011.1:847781-852083 GCF_000327345.1 Myotis davidii
ATTTTAACCTTCACTCCTAGGGTGTCTAGCATGTGGACAAAGTCAGCAGCTAGCTGGGCACCTCCATCCGCGATTTGTCGGCCTACCACAATGTTATTAGAAATGTGCTCTAAAAGGTTAAGTAAAGTTAGAGGCAGGGCCTCGAGCCACCTCCCTTGCTCACTCTGTGTTCAGGTTAGGACACACACACAACCCTTATTCCTGCCAGCTGGAGGGGGTGTGTGCAAGAGCGAAGGTAAGCAGAAGCCTTGGATTCAGCCTAAGGATCCTGCATCCCGACTATTGCCTCAAGCTTCCCACCATCTGCATGCTGTGCTCCTGAAAGGCGCTGAAGGATTGCTCGGTGATTCTCTACCCGCCGCGTGCTCCAACAAGAGGTCACATCGCTTTGAAAGGAGTCACGTTAAATGAGGTTTAGTTTTCCAGCAATTGAAGGGAGGTGGGGAGGGAGATCTTGGCACAACTCTTGCTTGCTTGTTTGTTTTTTTATGATTAGCCTTATAGTGGAAATCAAGAAGAAATCTAGTCTTGTGCAAGCTTCCAGTGCCAGATGTCCCCTCCAAACTTTCCCATGCCACAAGGAACTGCATGGCTGGGCAGGTATGAACTCCTGCCCCCTGAGCCCTAAGGATAAATCAAGAAACCTGAACATGCACATAGGTGATTCTCACTCAGGGTGTAAATTCTGATTTGGCTTTCTCACTGATACATCTTCCCCCGTAAACTGGTGAGTCCCATTTTCCTCTTGCAAAAGTTGGATAGTAGGGCCCAGCCAGTATGGCTCAGTGGTCAAGCATCGACCTATGAACCAGGAGGTCACGGGTTGATTCCTGGTCAGGGCACGTGCCTAGGTTGCAGGCTCGATCCCCAGTGTGGAACATGCAGGAGGCAGCCGATCAATGATTCTCTCTCATCATGGATGTTTTCTATATCTCTCTCCCTCTCCCTTCCTCTCTGAAATCAATAAAAATATATTTGTTAAGAAGTTATATACTAGGGGAACAAAAAACCCCTGGTATTCCCCTGCTGTTCGTTGTCTTTGGTAAAGAGACACACATACCTCTGCCTAATTTAAGAATATCTGACCAAAACTGACTTCAAGAAGATGCCAGCTGGGACAACTGAGTGTTATCTGGGAGCACCCCCCTGGTAGCAAGTTAACCTAGCTAGAGAACTCAGTGATCATCATTACCAAGGTGAGTAACAAGCAGGTGGAAAGCAATCAGAGGAGATGGAGGACAGTACAAGCCAACGACATAAGAACAAGACCCAACTTTCCTGGCACCATGAGGTCCTGCGTGTTTTCTGCCTCACTAGAAACAAACACTGGGAGAAAGAACTAGGGGTGGAAGGAGGTGGTTGGAGAGTCTGAGCTATTATTATGCAAAAGAGGGGTATGCTGCTAAGGTAGAGGAGATGGGCAAATAGAGGAGCTAAACCTCCTCTGCACCTCTGAGTGGTGGCGGGAGTGAGCCAGCACCCTGATGTGCACATATTAGCGCTCATTTGGAGCAGGTGTGTAACAAAACAGCAGCCTGTGGCATCGACTATCACCCCTGGGTTATACCATTTGGAGATTTAAAGTCAAAGAACATCAGAAGTGGGCTAGTCATCTGTTGAAATCACCTCATTTTACAGGTAAGGAAACTTAGTCCCTGAGAGCTTAAGGTGACCCAAACGGTGACAGAAGCAAAACAAAAACCCAGATATCATGACCCATGTCCCCTCTCCCCATCTATTTTCCAGTTCTGGATCACAGAAGTTGTTTTTGTTGTGTGTGTGTGTGTGTGTGTGTGTGTGTGTGTGTGTGTGTGTTTTCAATTTATCAATGAGCATAAGGACGCCAACCATGTTAGACAAGGAACCCAACCTATTCCAGGATGACTTCCTCTCAACAAATTAAAACTCCAGTGACACTATTTTCAAATAAGTTCACATCCTGAGGCATTGGGTGTACTGGATTTGGAGTGCAGGGAGGAACACAATTCAAACCATAGCAGAAAGCACTTTTTAAATATATGTTAAGATTTAAAATTCACACAGCCAGCAAGTCAATACTAGGTATGTATTCTACAGGCTCATGCATGTGGCAGTGCAGGAGACATGACTGAAGAGAGAAGATTATTGATAGAAATAGAGAAATAGTACCACGTGTACTGTGATGTAAAAAAGCAAGATGGTCAACAGTTGTATGACACGGTACTATCTGTGTGAATAAGCACTTGTGTGTATGTACAAACACATACACTTATGCAAATATGTGTACAACATTTTACAACGTGTCTCTTCCCCATTCCTGAGCTGCCTTGTACAAGCTTTGACCAATAACATGCAGCTGAATTGACGCTGTGTATGTTCCAGGTCTAAGGTTCAAAGGCTCTGTATCTTCTGCTCTTGCCCTCTTGCTGTCCTGAGACCACCAGCTGAAGAAGCCACACACACAGACACACACACACACGCACACGCACACAAAACCTTGATTCTATTATGAAAAGAAACAAAGTCTCAACTGCAAGTACCAAGTGTTACCAGCTCCATTGTGTCAGTGAGGGAACAGGAACAGAGAGGCTAAGTTATGTCACTGAGCTGACACAGCTAGTAAGTGGCCGAGCCAGAATTTTTAACCTACATCTGTTTCACTTCAAATCCTGTGTTTTTACATCTATTCTGATGATAAATTATTAACCAGAGCATTGAATAACTGCTGCTGAACACATTTCCTTTTGGAGGGCGACAGTGGTTTGCATCAAATCCAGTTAAAATGGAGAAACACAACACAGGTTCAGATGATGGGTCCTGAAGACAGTGAGCAGTTTAATCAGGCACTGAAATGAACATCTGAGCCTCTTCGATGGGTGCCGGTATGCTTCACTGGTTCGCTGCTAACCATATAACTGGAATTATAATTAATAGCTAATTATCCTCAAATAACTTAAATATCAATCTTGATATAAGTGTTAGAAGGTTTACTTGAGAGAGTTTTTCCAATTTAATTCATACAGCAAATTTCAGTAGCTCGTCCCCAACACAGAAAGGGTGAATGGCAAGGATAAAAAACACACTTATATAAAACAGTCCCTAAACTAAAAAATATTTTACTTTACTTGGTGACTGAAGATACACACGTATAAAGTAATCATGCTACACCACAATTCCCCCTACACTGTGAAGATGGAAGCCAGTAACTCGGGTGCCTTGCTAATATATTGACTCAGATGGTCCTGTAAATTCCTCCAGCAGCAACACGGCAAGTTTAGGTGCTGCCACCCCCATTCTTCAGATTTGAAAGCTCAAACTCAGAACTAGCAGGTGACTGAAATGAGTGTCTAATCCTGGTCTTTCTGATACCACGCCCCAAAGTCTCTTAGCAAACAGGTGGGTTTCTAGTAGACAAGAGGCTGCTAGAGATTTTGAGACATTGTACACACACATTTACACCTCTCGCCACGTGAAAGAAGTGCACTTTCTTTCTCTGCAGGGTAGCATTTCTTGTTGCTGTCAGGCAGCACTGGGGTCTTACAGGAGAGAAATCCACATCTCCCTCTAAAGAAAGGGCTGGCAAAGCCACGCTCTCCACCCTGACTGTTCAGTGTGGCTGCAGCATCTCAGCCTCACCTGCAGTGTGTAGAGGACGTTATGGTAGGATGCTACTTCCCATCGGCGCCGCTACTGCAGTTTACAGCATGCGGCTGAGACAAATGGATATTCCCATTAAATTCTTTAGTAGAGTGGGACATTCCATTAACCATTGGCACTATCCCAACCAAGTGAAACATTGGGTCATTTTTTTCCTTGGGAGCAAAAAGTGAGGGAGAAAACAAAGGATATTCTCTAATTACCTTTCCTATTTTTTCTGTTGCAGGCATTATGCTAGCCATATATCACAATTATTTATAATTACTATACGACAAGCTGTCAGCTGAAATTTAACAGGTGATTTGTCAAGAAGTTCCATTACTTCATACATTAAGCAGTGGGATTTCCATACTTCCTAACAAGAAAAGTGTGTTTTGGTTTTGTTATTTCAAATGTATTGTGTTGCAATTTATATATTTTAGAAATATAAGGATCCCTAACAGAAAGGAGTACTTTGTTAGTGATGTAAGGCGTAAACACATTTTTTTGTCACTTTACCCTTTAAATGCTGATGTTTTCACGGAGGAAACTAATTCCCTAGTGTTTATTTTTAAGTTTTAAACTTGTATGATTTTTATACATTTTTCAAATGATGTCTTTAGTACTAACGGCAAAGCTGAACGGAGTGGAAAGTAATTGCAGTTACTTATTTCACATTTAGTATTT
>NW_006291011.1:853028-854851 GCF_000327345.1 Myotis davidii
ACCTCTGGGCTGCCCCCTGTACCCCCCCCCTACTGGGGCTAGAGCCACAACCTGGGCATGTGCCCTGACCAGAAATCTACCAGAGATCTCTTAGTTCACGAGGCAATGCTCAACCACTGAGCGACACCAGCCGGGCAAGAATTGTATTTTAATAAACGCTATCTTTATAATTATTCAAAGTGGGTGTATATTTTGGGGGGACAACCTATATTTTCACTTTAAAGAGGCATTTTATGGCTTCTCTTTGGCATATCCAAATTGCCAGCATCTCTACTCTTACACTTTGGGGCTGTTACTAAGTAAAATAGGGGTCCCTTCGAACGCAAGCACTGCGCTACTGCAACAGTGATCTGATGGCTGAGATGGCTACTAAGCGAGTAATGGCAGGGAGATACGGAGTGGATACCCTGGACAGAGGGGTGATTCCTGCCCCGGGCAGGTTAGGGAAGGAAGGTGCAAGATTTCATCACAATACTCAGAACGGCATACAAACTTATGAATTGTCTATTTCTGGAACTTTCCATTTAATGTTGACTGTGGGTAACTGAAACTGTGGAAAGCCACCATGGATGACAGACGACTACTGCATCATTCAAGACAATGAAAGAAAAGAAAAGCAGCATTAGCTTAAAATTTCATTTGCACCAAGGCTGACTCTTATCTCTCAAAACTAGGATATGCTGCAGGATGTTAATGACTCACAATTAGCTACTGTCAGGGGTGCTTAATGGAAGAATCTCCTCAAGATGCAAGGGTTAGGAAGAGGGAGCAGGAAAGAAAAGAACAGCTAATAAGCCTTCTGTGTCCACCAACTGAGTTCACTTTTCACATTTGTAGCAAGAAAGCCATAGAGAGTCATGAAATTATTTTTAAAGGGTCTTTCAAACGGCATCTCAGAAAATGATTACCAGAAACTCAGAAGCAAAATGCCACAAGTTGTCGTGTGACCGGGAACACATCTCTTCACAGGCGAGGACTGCAAGGGGCCAGTGGCAAACGGGTCCTTGTATCCTGGACCACACCAGGATCTCACTGACCAGGTCTCACCTTGCTTCCTGGAAGCAGCAATGTCTGCACATGTCGCTGTGGGTGCTTACACACACATGAAGAAATAGTTTTCCAAACTGTGAATGCAGCAAAGACATTGCGAATGCTATTCCCCAGCCACTTTTCAAACCTTTCTCTATCTTTGTCTTATACTTCCATACCTATCTTCTGCTTCAGTTATATCACTTAGCAATCTCTACTGCATGTACATGCTTATGTAATGTTCTCTCTCTGCTGTTGGAGAGCAGTTTTATGTCTGATTGCAGCCAAAAGCTCTTAACATAGTGCTGTAAGCACTATAGGCAAGGGAATCTTTGAGGAGGGAAGGGAAAGGATGGGTGGAGATAGGAAAAGAGAAAGAGGAAATGAATTGATTGTAAATTGCCCTGCTTATGTGAAATATCACTTTCTTTACAAAGATTTATACAGTCTCCTAAGTAGAATAAATTTCCCCTGCCTCTGGTCTCACATTCTTTTTTTTTTAACCTTCTTATACCCTATCCCTTGCTTTTTATTGTGTACAGGCTGGGGCAAAACTAGGTTTATAGTTATGAGTATGTAAAACACGGTTTATTTTTGTATTATTATGTATTATTTATTGTATTCTTTTCCATATGAACAACTGTAAGCCTACCTTGACCCCATCCTATATACTCGCACCCTATTAAGCTCTGAGTATCTTCATACTCTGTATCTTGGCAAGTATAGAACCTGAACTGTAAGCAGATCTCAAAAAGATTTCTGTTGAGCCCTAGCTGCTTTGGCTCGGTGGACAG
>NW_006291011.1:855058-876778 GCF_000327345.1 Myotis davidii
CTGTTTCTATCTCTTCCTCCTCCTTCCTCTGTGAAATCAATAAAAATATACTAAAAAAAATTTCTGTTGAATGAATCAATGAGTGATAAATATGTGCTTAGATACCACTGTAGCTAGTCAGATGTCACTGTAATATGCCCTGTCATTGGGCCTGTGCTGAACAGTACAGTGACCTAGAGCTGGGTCATAATTAGGCCTCACTAATGAAAACACAGCAGAACATCACAGACAAGAAACAATAAAATCTGAACCGAAGTAGATGGAATAGTAGTTCCACAGAATTCTTAATGAAAAACTTTTGTGTCTTCCTACAAGATGTCCAAAGAATTGATCAGTTTAGTAGGGAAAAAGTCCTTCATACTTCTGACCGGTACTGAAGTTTTCAGTTTCACTAGGTACACACTAACTAAAGTGGACATTTGTCTCTAACCATTTTTCTGACTATCTATTATTCCATATCATTCTGATTTTTACAATTCATTAGCCATGTCTCAAAAATTGCCAGTACCACTAAACAGGTCCAATAGAAATTTCAAGAGGCAGGACAAAACCTACGCTTCCCCATATGTATGCTTACTTTAAACTGTTCAAGTCAGTGCTTATTTTATAAACGTAGAAACACCATTTACTTAGTTTCTTAAATCTGTTTCTAATTCTTTAATGTCATCTCTTTTTCTTCTTTTCTTACCATTGAAACCCCGTCTTTCCAATACAGATGTCTCCACTGTTCTTCATACTAGTACAACATACTTTTCATATAGTCTTCTGCTCCCAATCTTTTTCTGATTGGCCTCAATCCATTCCTCACTGTGCTGCTCAATTAACTCTAATAAAGCACGAGTTTGATTGCACAATCTCCATACTCAAAAAACTCAGTGGTTTGTGATTACTGATCAAACGAAGTACAAATATTCTACCAGCATTCAAAGTTCATCTCAAGTGGAGTGGTGCCTGAACCCATTTTCCCGTTCTAAATTCCTACCTCTCTACTGCCAATAACCGAAACTCCAGAATTGTCTAAACAAAAATGTACATTTTTCTTTCTCAGCCAGAAAGTTTCCTGTGCTCAACTATTTGTTGAACTCCCACCCACCCTTTAAGGATCATCTCATCAAATAGTTGTGTGTGTTTTTCTTGATTCTTCTACCCAGATATGAGTACGACTTTCTTTGTAACATATCTGATTCTTCAAATCTCTTTTATGCTAAATAAACATTCTGCTGAAATCAGATGAAAGCTGACAGAAAGCACTCACTGCCGAGATGTGTTCCGTGGCTAACTTTATTGGTATCGATCTACAGATTATAAATATGAGAATGCATGGGATGGCGTCCGGGGGAAATTAGGCAAACTTATGTGGAATCACACCTTGAAAGATTTCGTGCCATGTGACTATGTTTGGGAAGAGAACAAAGAAATTCCGAAGATTCTATGTTAAGACCCATACGAAGAGCAACAGACAACAAAAGCTTTTAGCGATTTCTTTTTTTCAAACACAACTGTGCTCATTATCCATGAAAGGAGATGAGCCCACCTGGGAGTGTTAACAATCTTTGACTTTGGGAAGCACAAAGTCAAATCAAGGCCGGCAGGAGTTGTTCCTCTGCCTTTCCCTCTGCCAAGAAACCAGTGGTCAGACACCTAGAAGCAGTCCTGAAAATGACACCTGGCACCCATGACTTCACCTTTTTCCCCTCCATCTGAGGGAACGCCGGCCTGGTGCGTCGCAGGCTCTAGGAATATCTTACCTGATACCAAGTAGAGGTAAGGAATGAGGTACCTGCATTATTTTTCCTTTTTATTCCTGCTACTCCCCGCCAAAAAAAAAAAAGAAGAAAAAAAGGAAAAACAGGCTGCTTTCTGAGACTCTGGATGTGTTGCTACTTCATAACTGAAATGTTGCTACTGTTATGAATCGTAATGTAAATATCTGATATGCAGGATGGTCTTGGGCGACCCCTGTGAAAGGGTCGTTCGACCCCCAAAGGGGTCTTGACCCACAGGTTGAGAACTGTTGCTATAAACTCTTTAAGAGAAAGGCTGGGTCTTAATCTTTTGTGTGTCCCAGGTATACCTACAGAATGCCCTATGCAAAAAGGACGCTCTATGCCGCACATGCAATTTTCCCAGTTTCATATATTCTATCATATTGTCCCCAGGGAGTATACTTGCATTTATCAGATCATGTGTCCAATTATTGGACTGCTGAAACCTTACAATGGTAGTTCACCACCCTGGAAGTCCTCTAAAACGCATGCCCTGGGCCCCTCATATGTGCTGAACTGGAGTCTTTGGGAATAGGGAATCTAGCATATATTTTTATAAAGCTTCCCAAGTGATTCAAATGTTTAACTAAAGTGGAGTAGCCTTGCTTTACAGCTCTAGGAAGCACAATTTGAAAATCAATAGACTAGATTATTTCTAAAGTGTTTCCCAGGTCTAGGATTCTTTGTGAAAGTTATTTTATTTTACATGTGAAAAAAAAAAATGACCTTCGACTGATTCCATTTTTTAAGTAGTAACTACAAATGAAATGCAGCCCGAATTTCTATGCTAGGATATATTTTTAGCATTTCTTTTTACTTAGTTTTCATGGATGCCCATTCATCCCAGGACCCATTCAGGCGGGCCTCCACGGTGCGTGAGGTATGTTAGCTATGCTCTCTTAAGTCATTCTAAGAATGTGTGCTGTGAGCAAGGCACACACATTAAGAAAAACCCTTTCATTCAAATACAACAGAAACATCCCCTAATGATTTTCATTCCCTGCAGTACAATTAAAAGAGGAAGCCATGCCATCAAACTAGCCTGAATTCCAGCCAGCCGCTCCCAAAGAAATCTGTGATTAAAACAAAGAAAGAAAGATTGAACCCCTCTCCTTGGTAACAATTTGGAATGAAGTCTGGATGCCCACGTGTTATTTGCAGTGTTAAATCGGGAAGTACAAAACGACAACTTTGGGGAGAGAAAGATGTTGCTCACAAAATGTTTGCTTAAGGAATTAACTTTCTCCAGAGGGAAGTATTCTTGGTGAACTCTAATAATAGAAAACTGGCAAGTATGCAGACTACCCAACTACAGAAGACTTCTTTCACTTCCCTCACAGTTCCTAGCACATTAGCTAACAAATATGAGGAACACTATCTGCTTAAATATCAGTTAAATATTAACACTTATGCGGCACTCTGCAGTTCACAGACAACTTTAAGAGACGTTGCTTTTGCCCTGACCGGTTTGTCTCAGTGGATGGAACGTCGGCCTGCGGACTGAGGGGTCCTGGGTTCAATTCCGTTCGGGGGCATGTGCCTTGGTTGAGGGCACATCCCCGGGGGCGGGGGGTTGGAGGTGGGTTGTATAGGAGGCAGCTGATTGATGTTTCTCTCTCATCCATATTTCTAACTCTCTGTCCCTCACCCTTCCTCTCTGTGGAAAATCAATAAAATATATATATTTTTTAAAAAGAGACATCGCTTTCAAAGCTCCTAAAAATTTTGTGGACAATAAAACACCCATCTTACAGACCCAGACCTTGACGCTGAGTATCAGAACCCCTGAGTATCAGAACCCCTGGGGTAGTTCCTGGGAGTCAGAACCTTTACAAGTTTTTCAGGTAATTCTGTAAACCTCCATGATAACTCAATTCAAATTTATTGATTTGTTGTATTGTTCCTATGAAAATAACCCTTACAGCTGAGTCTTAATAGGCTAGCAGCCTTTTACTAGGATATATCTTTTCTTTCTTCCATTTTTTTAAAAAATATATTTTTATTGATTTCAGAGAGGAAGAGAGAGGGAGAGAGAGATAGAAAACATCAATGATGAGAGAATCATCCATCAGCTGCCTCCTGCATGTCCCCTACTGGGATGGAGCCCGCACCCAGGGCATGTGCCCTGACCAGGAATGGAACCGTGACCTCCTGGCTCATAGGTCAATGCTCAACCACTGAGCCAGGTCCTCTGGGCTCTTCCATTATTTTAAAGGGGGGGAGGGGCGGGGGGAGGGAGACTCACAGGTGGCACTATTTTGCCTAAATCTACAAGCTTTTAAATTCTGCTCTGCACAGCTGGCTTATTCCAACAGTTGTCTTTGCTTTGAAGGAAGCGCCTAGCTCCTGGCACTGGTGGGGGGGGGGGGGGCCTTGAATCCTGCCCACTTTCCTTCTGGCCATTACTGAGGTCTTCACTGCCTGTGGAGACCACAGCCCCCTTCAGCAGGCAGCACTAATGACATGAAATTTACCAGACATCGCAGGGAAACGCAGCCCGCTGGGCTTCAGCAGGCTCTTTGGGAACCTACCAGTTCCAGCTGTTACACTCAGGGAAGGACTCTGCCCTGAGCCGTGTGTATTGCTTTGTGTATTTCTCCATCCGCTTTTTTAAAGCCTTAACATTAAAAGATGTGCTCTCAGCTAGTTACCCTCCACCCCTACCCCCAAAATTATGTTTGAACAGCATAATAGCTACCTTGGAAATACCATCTCGTATATAACTTGGGGGGGAAAGTCAAATAGGCCCCTCTATAAAATCCTTAGAATAAAAACTACAGATTTCAAGGAAAGCAGACGATGTTATTTTTACCTTATAATTACTCCTAATCCGCACAGAGACTGGAGAGAGGAGGTTTTGATTCAATGTCTGGAATGAAATACACTTGACTGGAAATGAAGACACACAGATTCTTCTCCTTTAATTTTCGAGGGAGGGGGGGGAACCCTCAGAAATTAAAGGAGAAGAAAGTGTGTGTCAAGCACCCCAATCTTCTCGATTCTCAAACTTTCCAAATTCCTTTGGTTCACCACCCCAACCTTAGTAATTCCCTCTGGTTTAACAACCCTCCAACTCTTCTGGTTACAGTTCCTGGGAAATTTGTCTGACGGAAGAAGAGACGTTTTGAAGGGTTTGGCATTTTTCCTCTGAGGCAGTAGAAAGCCGCAGGGGTTACAGGACACCTCCCCACTCCCACCCCTGTGTCCCCCTGGAGTTCAACAGGACAGCAGGTGCTTGCCCTTTGACCTTAAAAAATAGCATTCCAAGGAAGGCAGGGAGTGGACCTAACAGATCACCTGACATAAATGACCACTCTCGGTGCCTCAGAACTTTACCCGCCCTCCAGATAGTGCCTTAAAGTGAAAAAGGTATTGGGGAGGGAAGAGACGGGCAGCTTGCCATGTCTTTGTTTGTCCAAAAGGGTAGGAAACCTGTGCTTTTTGCCCTCCCTGCTAGGAAGGGAAGGCAGCCCTCCTATTGGAGACCACCTAGGTTCCTCCTCCGTCTAGTCTGGTACACTTTCAACTCCCAAATAAGTGCACATGCTGCTAGGCTCATAATTAGAGTGTTGGCAATGCCTGTTCCCTTGCTTTCCATTCCATTTAAACAAATGTTCCCATCACTCTTTTGAAAAGCCCTGGGAACGTGTTCAAAACATACAACCCAAACAAATAAACTGCATAACCTAAGCCAAACCCACCAACAACTGGACGCCCTTCCCAATTTGGAAAGCCACCCTGAGAGGTTACTGAGCTGCAATGATAACCTCCCGATCAAAGTTAACAGAGCTGGAAATGGACGTTTTGTGTGCCTGCACCTCATCACCAAATCAGCTACTTAAGATTCAAGGGAGTAAATTTCATCCTTCCACAGCAGGCTACTTAGGGAGGAGCTTTAGGGTAGGGTTAGACTTGGGCAGCGGTTACTATTCGCAAGTGCTGAGAAAGAGTTTATATTTAGAAACAAGTTTGTGATCTTATCCAGTAATTGACTTTTCCTGGCCTTCGGAAGTAACTTTGATAGCAAAATTCCTGTCTGTCACTTATCCCTGGAGCTGACATGATCACAGCAATGGAAGCTGCTATGATTGAGGCCATGAGAAGAGCGAAAATTTCACCACTGCGAAGGACTCCCAACGTGTACAATAATTAAAAAAAAAATGACGACAAATTTATTTTTTACTTTGGAATAGCAAAGCAGGGAACCGCTCCACAAAATTCAAAATTTGGTGTGAAATTTCTTCGACACAAAAGAGGCAGAACCGCCCAAACTCACCGTGCGGAGCAGGAAGGAAATAAATGAGAGTCTTCAGCTGTGGCTCTGACGGGCACCCTGGCCCTAAGGTGCCACCGAGAGAAACTGTGTGTGTCCTGGCAAGATGCCACCTGTGGCACCAGCAGCGACGAGACAGATCAACAGTGAGGGCCCCGCGTTGCTGCTGCCGCGTCTTTGACAGAACAGACCCTCCCCAAAGTGGGCTCAGAGCCGCAGCAAACATGGGAAAGCTTACAACAAGAGGTACTGCCTGTGCTCGTGTCTCAGCCTCACCAAAATAACTCCCTCTCCGGGGTTTCCGAACGGAGGTGAGGGTGAGGGCTGTGACAGTGAGACTGTGAGGAGGAAGAAGGTCCCAGCATGGAGCCCACACAGTGAGTGGATTATCACTGCCTGCGCTAGCGGGGAGACCGGCCAGGCCAGCCTGTCTTTCTTACTCTGGAACTGCCTGCGATAGGATCTCCCATCCTCTGTCAAAAAGGCTCTGTCTACAGGAAAACAAAGGCCTTTCTGCTCGGTGTTGTTCTCTCACACGATGGAGTTTTCTTTTCACCGTGTTACAGTATTACCACCTTTGTCAGGCTCAGGATATGGAGGGTGTCTGAAAAGCACAATAAAGAAAAGCCGCTTGTTTAGACAAGCTAGGATTTTGAACTTAATTATATTTTCCTCTGTCTTCTTGATGAATCAGGACATTTTTTTTTTTACTTTAGAATAGCAAATAGAACCAGGTATCTGACAAAGCATGATGGAAGTGGGGGGAAAAATGGCCCATCACCCAGAATGTGACCTGCATTTATATAAATCGTTGGGCTGCAAACCTCTATTTTTCTTTTTAAAAGAATCTCTTCTTTTTTTTATCCTTAAATTTTATGGAAACCATCCAGGGACAGTCGACATTTTTCAGAAAGAACACATTTTTCAGTACAGGAGGCAGCATTTGCCAGTACAACAAGAAACCAGCCAAGTTGCTCTGGAGGAGTTAAGTGAGTACATTTCTACAAGGACCCAAACAATCCCTGGCAACCAATCAGAAAAACAAGTCATTGTTGCATCAAGGAAATCCTCAAATATGAGTGCCGTCGGTGGAAAATAGTGTTACTCACCAACTGAAAATGTTTACTTGAAGTGAGAATTATTTTATGGAAACCACTGTGAGTTTTGGAAGACTTACAATCTGTTCGGCTTGGTCACTGTGCACAATGCTGCTACAGCAACATGCCCTGAGACTTCTCATCTGTCTGCCTGGTGGAGCAGGTGGCGAGATTCTCCACTGAGCTGTGGGCTCCTGGAGGGCAGGGACCATGTCTTATTCATCTTGTATCTCGTGCACAGTATCCAGCTCCTCAAAGGCAGTCGATAAATATTGAATGAAAGAATCTTTATATACAAGGCCACACTGCTTGATCTCCTAGCACAAAATATCTCCACTCCCATCAGTTTTACCCTATTGCCATGGTTTCTTTTTCTTCTGAGTAATTATTGCCAGTTGTCATGTTATATGTGGTTGGTTTTATTATCTGTTTATTATTTCTTTTCACCCCACCAGAATCTAAGTTCCCTATGGGTAGGAATTGAACAAGTGTGATTTCCTATATATCCCTTCCCTAGAGCCTAGGATGGTGCCTGGCACACAACAGTCAATTATAAATATTAGTACATGTTGACTGCCCTATCGGGTTTGGCTCAGTGGATAAAGCGTCAGCCTGTGGACCAAAGGATCCTGGGTTTGATTCTGGTCAAGGGCAAGTGTCTTGGTTGTAGGCTCCTCCCAGGCCCGGGCCCTGGTCAGGGCACATGCAGGAAGCAACCAATCAATGTGTTTCTCTCACATCGATATTTCTCTCCCTCTCTCTTCCACTCTCTCTAAAAATCAATGGAAAATTATCCTTGGGTGAGGAAATAAATAAAGACATACACACATGTTGACTTTTGGATAAGTACATGTATGATGAATGACTGATATTCTGTCTCTTTAATATTTTCTTTTCATCTTATCTACTTAATCTTCATTATGTCTGAAAAGTATGTCATAAAGTTCAAGCAACAGTAACAAAAGGAGGGCTTCTTCATTGCATAGGTGGTTTATTCTAAAGAATGGGAGAACCAGACCAGGTCTTCTTAGTCTCTGGCACATGGGCCTACGAATCTGCAGAGAAATGTAAGAAATAAAGAGGAGAGGGAAGCAAGAACCTAGTTGATCTCCTGGAGCCATCAGTGGCAGAGTGCATATGAACGGACAGGCCAGCACATGTGAACAGTAAAACACATTTGCTCACCATCCTCTAGATTCTGTGCATGTACCTAGTTGTTAAGACATTATATTGGGTTCTTTATCATACTGGGCAGGGCATTCATGTGCTTTCAGGCTTTGAGGGGAAAAACTACATCTTCTCTAGATTTAAATTCTCTTAATATATCACTTTTAATCTAGGGTGAAATTTTAATAAGGTAATAGAAATTCCCCCCCTTGGGCATTTCTGCATTGGCCCCACATGTGAATCAATCATAATTCCCAACATTAATAATGTTCCCATTTTACAACCCCATTTAATGGCAGATAAAACCAGTGACTGGCAGTTCAGTGTTTTGCCAGTGTCTTCCATGCGGTTGGTCATCCTGCCAAATATAAAACCTCCAACTGCAGACTCCAGATATTATTCCTTTCTTTTCAAACCAATAGAACAGCAGGAAATTCTTTGCACCTTGTAGATGCTCATAATGTGTGATGACTGTTGAACAGACTTCTTTATGCAATTGTAATTTCCCGATTTGGATATCACCAAATGAACTGGGGGTAAATGGGAAAGTGGCCTAGCTGCAGGGGCCAACTCTGAGGAGTAAGGTCTGCCATGGGCCTTCCCACTATTGCCCCTTTACTCCACTCCAGACCTCCCCTAAGCATCTCACAACTCTTCACTTTGATCCCAATCCCCTTAGTACTTAGGCCAGCCAACTACTTGCTTGCCTTGCTCTCCTAATGAACTTCTCTCTCCTTTAGTTTATCACAGTGGAAATTGCACTGGAGATGAGAGAACATATCCCTAACTCTGATAATAGCAGTGTGTCATGGGCTGAGTTGTCAAAGTCCCCAGAGTCCTCATTTCTTTATCTGTAAAACAGAGATAACGGTATTTATCAGTCTATGTAATAATGATATTGCAAGGTCTACGGAAAATCATGTACTTGAAACTGCCACAAGGAGCCTGCCTCCCAGGGAATGTTTAATAAGTGTCTAGGATCAACGTCTCCATATTTGTTCTGACCTAAGCTGGTGATTCTAATGAAACTTTGGAAACAGGAAAATGAAGGCCATTCTTCCAGTGGATGGTGATGGGATTCCTTCAGGTGGAGCAAGGGTGGCATGGGGAAGATGTGGAGGCTCTAGGGCCATTCTATGGGCATAGCCACACATCAACACACAGACAATAGACACTCTTGGTGAAATCGAGATAAAAATTGAGGGGAAAAAATCCTCTAAAGGTTTTGGGGTTGATTAAATGAAACAGTAGACTGCCAATCGCTAAACGTATTAAAGCTAATTATGATAACGTAATTGCTCATGTGTCTGGCTCTTTCTAGCAGTGATGAGAAAGCTCTCTGGAAGTTCTAGTATAATCACAGTGAACTTAATTGAAGACTCCAGAATGAGCTTAGGAACTCTTTATTTGGTTCCTTCATGACACAGATGTTAATATTGCTAAGATGTCATGATTATTGACAATTCTATTTCAAGCATAAGGTGAGCATCTCAATATGTATTTTCAAACATGTGCAGTAGGAACAGGAAGTTGACAGTTGTGAAATAAGCAAATCTAGTTGTATGGATGATCATGTATATTATTATCTATAATAATAAAAGTATAATATGCTAATTATACTGGACAACCTTCCAGATGGATGAAGCCATGACAGTGGGGGCTGAGGCAGAGGCAGCCGCCGATGCGGGGGTGGGCCCAAGCCCCTTGCATGAATTTCATGCATCGGGCCTCTAGTGTTTAATAATAAGCATTATCTCATTTCCTTAGATAATGCTTGACACCTGTAAATCACAGATTTTTACGGATGCTGAGCCACCAGATTAACCAATCCTGAAGCCCTCTCCTTGGATGTTCTATGAGATAATGTGTCCTTATTGTTTAAGTAACAATTTTCTTGACTTTCCTCTTACTTGAAGCTCAAAGTACCCCAACTGGTACATCTCTTTTTAATACATTTAAGTGAGAATATTTCCCTAAGAGACCAGGACACAGAGCTGGCCTGATTTTGTGGCTTCTACCACATTTGCTTGAATGTTCTCTAATAGGTTAGCATAAACCAAAAGGGCCTATGTGAGGTGTGAGTATGAGTGTGTGAGTGTGTGTGTGTGTGTGTGTGTGCGCGCGCGTGCATGTATGTGTGGTTATTTAAATGAAAGATATAGCTGAAAAATTCACTGAGACTAGTTTCATTAACAGGGACTGTGTCTCTATTGTAGAACAGGCATCAACCAAATGAGTTGACGAAAAGCCTATTACATATCCGGTTACCTTTCCCTCTAACTTCTGGGAATAGACCAGGAGGCTGCTGTTGTTGTTGTTGTTTTGTGTGTTTTTATTATGGGAAAACTGTTGTGAGCCTGAGAACTCCTATGCCTCTATACCTCCCTTTATAATGCTCGTGCACTCTAATATTAAGGATAATCACTTGGCTGTAATATCCTCAGAAGAATTTGGTGCTTTTTCATTTCCTGGCTAAGGGTTTCATTGCTCCTGGCAGAAACCTAGTCAGAAAGAATTAATTGGTTTATAATTCTAAGTTCATGCAATCTGATCATTTAGATCTGGGAAATTTACTTGCAAAAATAACTCAGCACATTTGGTGTTCTTTAAGGACTGCCCGAGAGTTTTATTGAATCACATGGTACCCTAAGCAAACAAAGCGTAGTTTTAAATATTTGAATAAAAACGACAAGTGTGTTTGCATACATCTTTAAAAGCTACAGAGTTCAAGATCATGGCCTGATATGTGGCCAACATAGATGGTGTTTCAAATGTGTACTTGAAGGTCCCTTTACTATACCACACTGCCTCACACCTTAAATAATTTGTATTAGCCAAATTAGGACAAGAAAGATAATTTGGGCCTTGTCCCAAGAAGTCAAACATGAATAACCCAGGGTAGCTTTATGTCAAATTAATGGTTCATTGGAACATCATAGAATCTACCTGAGTAGGTAAACATCTAATTTGTAGCTGTCTCTAGAATTTTGTGAGACACTGATGCCTAGAGACTTTACGGTGGTGATTTATTTCTCCTATTTTAAAGGATTTCAGAATAACAATAAATTAGCTTATTGTATTAATATCTAAACAGATTTGCATATTTTAATGAGCAAATTATCTTTTGTTATTTTGGTATTTTGAGGACTATTTTTTTTCCCTGACAATATGTCAAATTATAAAAATTCATATTTGCATCCACTGACGAGATGATAGAAGTTAATCAGGAAGAAAATGCAAAAGAACTCTCAGATTTCAGTTAAACTTGACATTTTTTCCCAGCACCATTTGCTAAGACTGATAACCCTCAGTGACATCTTGCATTCAGCAAGGTGACGGGCCAGCAGACAGCTTCCACGGGTCAGCATTTTGTCCTTTGCCCCTGTAGCATTTAAGCACTGCAAACAAGTGCCTCTAATTCTTCTCAGGTCATCCAGTTCCCACTTTCTTAAATGTGAAGCCTGTGCAGGACGCTGGATGGAAAGAAAGGTGTCTGCCGACCTAACTCTATGACAGTGGGACACACCGTCACTTGAAAAGGCATAGAAAGAGGGTCAAGTCGCTTGGTTGTTGGGTAAAGTCTGGGATGAGAAATGCCCTGCAAAGTGGTCCTGAATATTTCTGTTTTTTTCTGATTTTACAATAAATAAAAGTGGTGGGTGTGTGTCATGGGGTGAGTGGGGTAGGAATAGTGAGAAAACACAGGTCCAGTAGGCTTGGCTTTGCACTCAATCATTCATTTATTGTTCCTTCCTTCATTTGACCTTCTTTTTGTTCATTTACTCAAATATCTACTGAGAGTTCACTGTGTCCCTGGCACTCTGCAAAAACTCCTGAGGGTGCAATAACAAGCAAAAACAGACACAGTGCGGTCACTGGTCCATTCCCAGGGCGCTCGCTGGCCAGTGGCAGCCAGCCTGATTATTATTTTAGCTCTGTATATCCCTTTGTAATTCATGTCCACCTCCCTATCCCAATTGTGAATTACAGGCTTGTAAAACATTTCTCAACTTTTTTGGGGGGAGCATATTATTTAATTTCAATGATTTAAAACGGAATCCTGCACCTTGGAGTCCGTGCTAATTTCTTTAATTTTGGCAGGGCAACCTTCTAGCATTAAAGTTTATTAGACTTTGCTTCACCTTAACTCATAGAGACAGAGATGGAGAGAGGCTGGGCCAGTCTGGGAAGCCACGGCTCTGGTCATTCATTTTCTGAGACTGCTCCAAAGACCCCTCATGTGTTCCAGGTACAGTAAAATGGGTAATGAGAGAAGACTCATCCTTCTAAACCACAGAGGATGAGAAACCTATTGACAGAGAGTGAACCTTTTTGGTCTCACTGCTTGAGTAAGAATTTCCAAAGCAAATATTTTCAACCCTCCACTTGTAACACTGTTTACAGAGAAAACACACCCTGTGTTTGCTTTGGGGTCTGGAATGTAGCCTAACAAATAAAGGCAGGGGGCATTTCTGGGTGAAAAGAGGTCCAACTAAGAAAATGAAGACAGTCGTTTTTCTCAGTCACACCCCTGAGCGACCCCACAGTATCTCTGCCAGTGATTTACCTGGTGATATAGATATAAACTGGAATGGTAGCCACATTGGTAATCACTGAACAAGCAGCATATTAATGGCAACTGTTAGAGAGGTGAGGGATTGTAGATCCTCCAGTTGTTTTTCCCGAGCGAGGCCTCCATTTCAGGCCTGGCTCACTCCCATTCAGTGTTATCTGTAGAAATCGCCAGCAGCCTGCTTCTGCCTTTTCTCTTTCATGAAGATGATGAGGCAGCACAGCATGCAATCAGCTTCCACTCACTGCCTTTAATGTCATTATTTTTATTGAGCAAAGTTCTAACTGCTCAGAGCTAACTATGACTGCTTAACCTGAGAGAGCATATTAGGAGTAATGTTATTACTGCAAAGACAGAACATTTCTCTCTCCCTCAACTTGTGATTGTTGTTCCTCATCCTATAGCACAAACACGAAAGGATTATTCATGTCCATAACAACCAAGTTATGCAAACACAAAAAAAGAGAATTAAAATATTTTAACGTATTTTCTTTCATTTGCCTAAAATAATATTTCTAGAGGCCTTTATAACATGCAGCAGCGATTGGCATCACGCTGTGCTCCCTCATTTAAATAATTGTATAATTGTTCATTTCTTCCTCCTCTCGTTCACTTATTCCTTCAATGTATTAAGCACTTATTGGGGTACAGTAGAAAAGAAATCAAACAGGTTCCCTGCTCTCATGGAGGTAAGAATCTAGTGACAAAGATCATGCCTGAAAAAGTGGTATATTAGTCAAAGCTTTATGAATTCATACTAAAATTCAGTAGGGTAATTTGGTCTTAAAGTTCTGGATGAATACTTTCTTAAAGTAAAGCATTGACTCTTAAGATCTTTACTTGGTCAGGCCAGATGTATCAGCCTTCATGAAAACTAAACACCTATTTCCTCTCAAACACGAGAATACCTTCCTTCTATGAGTTATCTGCAAATGATTATGATGTACACATTCACTTTCAGTGCAAGACAATAAAGAGCTGTAGTATACACCACAGTGTATTCATATACTTATAGTGATATAAGTTGAAACAAAGAACAGACATATAGACAACTAAGCCCAATCCAATGTTTGCACTTTCCTGAAAGTGTGAGAACACAGCACAGGAGAAGGAATGAGGGGTGGAGACACTTGGGACAGAGTTCACAAAGCTTCCAGGACCTGGATCGTAAGGACTCAAGTATTGACCAGAGGAAAAGGATAAATTCACAGAGAATTAAAGACTCATCCAGCTAAAGTTTTCTTAGTCATCTGGTCACTCTTCTCATGGACAGAAAGCCTGGGTTCTCTTCCTAGACATTTTCCTGGGTTCCTTCCTATCTTCTTACTCAGAAACAGAATGAAAAGATGAGGAAGGCACCATTCACCTTCCTCTCCAGGAACCAAGTTATATCCTGCTGGATGAGATGACTACTGTTGAACAGGCTAGTAAAAATACAACAGAGGAAGAGAAGAGCCCAGCAACCTGAAGTTCATGTCTCAGAGGTCAACCACAATGCAAATAAAAGTGGTCTGGTTTGGGCAAGGACCAACAGGTTCTTCTATTTTTTCCTTTCTGCTCTTCATGGCTTCAGGAAGAAATATTATTGACTCATTGACTGAAAACAAAGATGTTTCTCCTTGATTAGATTTACTTTACAATCTCTCTTCTTAAACTAGTAGTTCTGAAAAGGATCTAAAAATGGTCTCATCCAAAACCCTTGTTTTATGGATTAAAAATTGTAGATCATAATAGTCAGGTAATTGGTTGAAGAACACAATTATTTAAGGGAAAAGTTGAGACCAGAAATCAAATCTTTTGCACCCTCCCCCTCAAAAAAACATAGAAAGTGACTTAGAGTTATTCAGGCCTGATTTGAATCTGGGTTTTTAATTATATCTGTGTCTGTTTCCTCTGAAGAATGGACATAATAATACTTTACAGGGAAATTTAGAGAAATAAATGAGAAAATATATGAAAACTGCCAAGCAGAGTACTGGAATCTTCCTAGGTAATTATTTTTTGTAGCACGTTTCTCCTTCCTTATCCAACAAAAACCATGCTGCAAGAATTGAGAGGAATATTAATTAAGATGTTTTAGAGCATGACTTCTGAAGCTAATATAAAATAATGACAATCTAAAATAATGGATACCATTAACGGAAGATATGTGAGAACACACACACATGGTTTTCCCCTATAGTGAATAATGAACGGACATTTGAAATTCCTGATAATGCTTTAATAATACTAATTATTAAAAATAACTATCACTAATTTAGCACCTACTGTGTATCAGGTATCAAGCCACTTGAATTACATACATTAATTCTAATTCTGGCAATAACCTTGTAGAGCACTTCACAGATGATGAAACCAAGGGACATAGTGGTTAAATAATGGTCCGGCAGCTAGGGTAAGGATCTGGACTACAGCTAAAGAAAAATTTCAACTCACATATTTGTTCCACGCAGAATAAAAAGAGAGTGGTGATTTGGTAAAATGCTGTCTGGCACAAATGCCTAGACCAGTGGTCGGCAAACTCATTAGTCAACAGAGCCAAGTATCAACAGTACAACGATTGAAATGTCTTTTGAGAACCAAATTTTTAAACTTAAACTATATAGGTAGGTACATTGTTATTAACTTAATTAGGGTACTCCTAAGGCTTAGGAAGGGCCACACTCAAGGGGCCAAAGAGCCACAGTTTGCCGACCACTGGCCTAGACACTTAAACCAGCAGCTCTTCTCCTTAGATACTCAATGGGTGGGGTTTCTAGGCTTAATTGGTCAGGGTCATAAACTTGGGTAATTGAAAAACTGAACAAAGGGCACAGATGATGATTTCTTCCAAGCACACACCTGCTGGCAGCTATGAGTAACTATCCCTAAGGTCAGACTTAATTGGGTTTGGATCTAAATGAACTCTGACATGTTGATTATTCACTGCTTGAAAGTAGAAGGGAGAAAAATGCTAAGGTGAAAGGTCAGGAGTGTAAGCTTTCTCCCTATGGCCCTGAAAATTCCCCACTGAAAGCTTTCTTTCATTTGGATCTTGTACTTTCGTTTTTGAAAGTAATACAGGGAACCTGAATGTTTTGGTCCTAAGTCCATCCCAAATACAAACCTTCTTCCTAAACCAACTGGGGTTCTAAAGCTTCCAGAGTCTAGTAATGACTATTAGGAGCCTTCCAAAGGCAGCCAAAATACTTGGAGATACTAGTAGATATTCAAGAATTCTCACAATTATTTTCTTCTACAGAATTTTTAGAAAGTGACGTAGGCAATCTTATATATGATAGGAATATTGGGATGAAGAGGAGTGAGTTGTCTGCTCTACCCAAGCTTTATTTATTTTACCTCAGTTAGTTTCCATCATTATTATTCCCATTTTATCACAAGTGCCATTCTTACCCTCATTTTTTTCAAAAGGGCAATCAAGGCTTAGAGAAGTGGACCTACTTATTTAATGTCATGCAAGATTGTTATTCCCACTCTATCTCTGTTTGATTCTGGCCGCCGGTACTCCCGGATTATGGCTGGGATGCCATGGTAGGTTAGTCATTGGGTGGGACTCACAATAAAAGGCTTCCTGGCGAAAGGGGGTCCTGAGCTGCAAGGCAGAAAAGAAAAAAGATGTGGTTTGATGGCCTGTTGTTATTTAGGTCTAGCCTCTGAGAGTGCAGCACTGGAAGCAGGGCCAGGGCTTAGTTGAAGTGGAAGACACAGGAAAATGAGTAACCCAGAAGGTAGAATAAGATGAACTAAGAGGAATCTGAAATATTCAAGAGGAGGATGTTTGAGTTTGGAGCTGGACCAAGTGATGAGGATAAGATGGGCCTGTGGATGTGTCAACACAGCAGGAGAATAAACAGAGACTTGAGATCCAGAGAATAATATGGGGTTAGAGAGTGGAGGAAGGCGGCTAGACTGGTTAGTTGGTAAAGGTCAATTGGTATATTAAAGCTTCTGGAAAGGAAATATACCTGTTTGATTCATAAAGACAGTAAAGTCTCTACAGTAAATAAAATGAAATCCTTGAGAGAAATGATGAGTTTGGCCCTGGCTGGTGTGGCTCAGTTGGTTAAGTATAGTCCCGTGCACCTAAAGGTTGCTGGTTTGATTGCCAGTCAAGGTACATGGTCAGGTTTGGGCTTGATCCCCCAATAGGGGGTGATGGTAGGGGGCATACAGAAGGCTCAATGTTTTGCCCTCACATTGATGTTTCCTCCCTCTCCCTTCCTCTCTCTTTAAAAAGCAAAGTTTTTAAAAAAACTAAAAAAAGGAAATGATAAATTTGTAGAGAAGGGTCCCACTTTAATGTTCATCTATTGGTTTGCCATAGCTCAACCTATATATTTTTTACTTTTTATTCATGCATCATTATTTCATTTAACAAGTATCTGTAGAGGGTCCAATGTGTGTCAGGCTCTCTGTGGACACTGGAGTTTCCACAATGTACATCCAAACTATAATAGTATGGATGGAGCACACAGTGCAGAATGTAAGTGCTTCTGAGAATGAGATGGAAGCCGTTCTCCGTGACTATCATGATCCAAGTGAAGTGTTGATCGTGCTGAGTAAAATGGAAACAGACAAGCCTGTGCTCTGAAAGGAAACAGAATTAGGACATATGGATGAGGCTTATAGTGATGACAATAGTTCCCATTTGGGGAACCCTGCACTTCTTGATGGCCTTAGATCAGTGGTTCTCAACCTTGGACGCACATTAGAATCACCTGGGAATCTTTTTAAAATCGTGATTTCTGGGCCTCATCCTCCAGAAATTCTGTTTCGTTGTTACTAATGTTGTGGCCCCACCCCATAACAAAGACACAGAATTTCCGGAAGATAAGGCCCAGAAATCAGGATTTTAAAAAGATTCCCAGGTGATTCTAATGTGCAGCCAAGGTTGAAAACCACTGCCTTAGATGCTTTCCTATTCACCAGCCTGCACCACAGCTCTCTAAGGAAGTTATTATGACCCTCACCCACTTGCCTGGGTCTGAGGGCTTTCCCGTGCATGGGACTTTCCATGCTAAAACTTGGGGTGTCCCAAGCACACTGGAGTGGCTGATCACCTGAGAGGAAACCAAGGATCCCAATGCCACAAGTCAAGGACAGAATCTGAACTCATACCCAAGATCTCCCGATGGCAATCCTGTGTTTTCCCACCACACTCCATTGGCTCCATCTTTGGAAATCCTGAACTTCCCAATATCTGATCACATACGTTCTATAAACCAAAACAAGAAGGATTTTATTTTTCTTGAATTTTCTTATTTTTTTTGAAACATTTTCTTTCATGAAGCAAATACCTTTCATACTTGCTCTCTCCCCGTAGGTTCTTCATTACCTATACCTATGTGTGATTAGGCAGATCCCTGACTTACGTCCTCCTTCAACACAGAAGAAACAATTTTGTAGTAAGACTTTTTGTTTTTCAGTAATTCAATTGTAATCCCCAAAGGTGAGCAGTAGGAAAGAACTCCAACCGAGGCTGTGTCTACAAGAGACTAACATCTGGAAGAAAATAAAATGAAAAACAAAAGTCCAGCTGTTTTGTCCACAAGCCAAATACGTTGAGATTTGGGGACATCTGGAGAGTTGATTGAACTTTTTGATTTTCGTACAGATGTTCAGTGCTATATAGCGCAGCCATAAGTACACATGGGAAGATATGCATAATGGTATTTCACTATGTAATTGCCTTAGGGAAGCCCTTTATAATGCTGATGTCTGTGGCCAGAATGAAGACTTACCCTATTGGCTTATACTGTTATAGCCACTGTATTTTATAGCATATGGTTACTATGTTCCAAGACATATATTTTAACCCAGAAAGCCATACCATGATGTAGATGTTATGAATTTTGAATTTAGTTTCTTTATAGCCTTTTCCTTTTTAAGTTCTAATTGGTGGGATTTACGCAGGAAGAGTAGGGGTAAAGGGGGGACATTTGCTGAATTGCCCAGGCTTTCTTAAATAACTAGACAAATGTATTTAAAACTGACTAAAAAAAAAAAAAACAATTCAAATAATCCAACTTAGAAAATGAGGTCACAGTCTAACCAAAGATAGTTCCAGAGCTCAATTTACTCCGCCATCCGCACACTCCCTGCTTGAGGGTTGTGGAAGGCAGCTGCATTATCTGCATTTTGCCAAGTAAACAAACTCTGCATGGTGCAACGGTGCAACAGTGTTTGTTGTTTGCCAGTGTGCTGGTGGTTAGAAGCTGCTTAAAAATCCTAAGCGTACATGTTCATATAATGCAGAGGCGGTGGTGGGAGGTACGCAGCCATGCTTGAAGATACACATGCACAAACTACACTGACATACGTGGTCTGGTGCATAGTAGTCACTCAATTAGTGCTTTGTAAAGGTCTGAAAAATAACATCAAGTCTTCACTGATTACTTACCATGCACTGGACACTGGGCTAAACATTCAAAGTGCATAATAGTGCTTAATGCACAAAATCACCCTGCGGGGTGGTTTCACTATTCCCAGTTACCATATGAGTGAACTGAGCTGCAGAAATGTTAAGGAAGTGTCTCATTCCAGGTCATATCAATCTAGTATATGGCAGAAGTGGCTTTGGAACCCAGGTTTGTCTGACCCCCATCACCCATGCCATTAACCATTACTCTCTGCTGCCTCTTTTCAGAGTGAGTATCTGATGAGAGAAGCCCAGCTCTGTCGAGGCCCCGCAGACTGGTTTAAGACTCCCGTCAAACACCGACATGCACGGATCATTTTTTTGTCTATTTCATTAAAAACCAATTTGGCAGCGTGGTGCTGGCTCCAGCACACAGATGGAAGAAGTACACATTGGTCACACAAACCCCATTGCACACATTCAAAATGATTCAGTCAGTGGGTTTGCAAAGGTTGTCTTAAGCCAAATGACACCTGTAAAGGAAAGTTATGTGGCTGCTCTTTCCTTTTAAAGCTGAACTTCTTACTTGCTGGCCTGGTCTGTTGCAAACACTGATGTGTCATAAAAAATACATTGCCTTATAAATCACATCTCTCCTGTAGGAGATTACAGCGTTTTTTTACAGCCCATCCGAACCTCTTGAAGCTTTGTTTCTTCAAACCTGTTGCTGTTGCAAGGAGATGAAATTTTTACTTCAAAGGAAGCTGTTATGAAATCTGCACTTGCAGGAAACAAAACTACCTCTTTAAGACTTTTTAATGGTCGATCCCGCACTCACTTTTGCAACTGCCATTTAAAAACTGCACAATACACATAAGAAAGGACCTGCCCTTTATGATTTTCCTACTGCTAATGTCAACAATGTATGCAAACAAATTGCAAAAATAGCGCATCAGCCCTTTGATCTCCAGTCTTATCTTTTCACACTGGAACGTACTGGAATTTGCTTCCTAGAAAACCACAGGATTTATTGCACTGAACATGTAACACATTAAGAAATTCATTATACATACCCACAGAGACAGGGACTTTAGGCAAAATGGCTGTATTTTTTCAAAGTGAAAATTTTAAAGGAAGAAAAATGATGCTACTCACTATTTAATGGAATAATCAGGTGGCATTAGTTACGTTGTTTTTGCTTTCTTTAAAAAGACCACTCATCAAATACCGCATAAAAGACTATGTTTACCTCCCAACATCATGACTCCTCTCATTTACATGGCCATTTATCATTTCCAAAGTGCTTTTACATTTATTATATAATTGGGTTGATATCATTTGAACACTTGAAATTATACCCACTGTACAGTCCTAAGACTGTTTTCTGAAGATTAAATACAAGGTAGATATCCTTTTCTGGCTCTGTCATTATTAAAAAGGTAACAGAAAACAATACTGTTCTGGTTGTAAAGAGATTTCAGACAAAGAACCAAAAAGATGAAAAACAGTATCTCCTCTCACCCACTGCGAAACTGCAATGCCATTTACAAGAGGGGCTTTTGTTCAAGGGTTTTCCACCACTGCAGGGGCTAACAGTCCGTTCTTGTAAGATGAAGTGCTTCACCTTGAGGTTTTTTTTTTTCCTTTCTTTTATGGTTGCTTCTAACTGTGGTGCCTCACCTTAGATATAAAATATCCCTGCGGAGAGATGAGCTAATGGTGTGTAAGAAGGAGCCTCTACTGGGAACGTCCATGAATGAGCAGCACAATCAGGGAATACCACGGTGGATGCAAAACACTGCAGCAGAGTGGAGAGAACACGGACTTTGAACTCAAAATGCCTTTGATTAAAATCCGGGCTATTCTATTTACCAGCTTGAAAGCCTCGAGCAGCTCCTGGAACCTCTCTGAGCCTCTGCTTTTTCTCTACAGAGGAGGTGAGAATATCTTTTCTCCAAAGGATGATTGTGAATATCAATTGTATTGTTCAATGCAAAAAATTAGTTGTTCCCAAAATACTACGTAAGAGAATTCATTGCCCACTTATTATTAGATCTGTGTCCTTGTTATTGCAATGCCCAGGCAGAACGCCACGAGGGCGCGGACCGAGGGATGTATGTTCGTGGAATGAAGAGGAGGGAAGAGCTTCAGCCAGGATGGTTTCCTGGACTGTGGCGTGGACATCTACGTGATGATGATGATGATGATGATGTGATATTCAACAAAATCAGAAATAGAGGGAGATGAAGGAGAGAAAATGAGAAAGATATTGTGTGTGTGTGTTGGGGGGGAGATTACATTACACAACACATTTGTCTTGTTCAACTCTGAATCTTCAGCTTTAAATAAGGTCCCTGTACACATTAGCAACATAATAGATACTTAGATGTTGAGTTAATAAGTGAATGAATGAGCAATAGGTCACCCAGCCTAACTCTGATCCCATATTTGAATTGGATACATGATAAAAATAAATCACCCCTCTC
>NW_006291011.1:876976-878658 GCF_000327345.1 Myotis davidii
AGAGAGAGAGAGAGAGAGAGAGAAACATCAATGTGAGACATATCACTTGGTTGCCACGCCCAGACCCCGGGCTGGAGTTTGAGTCTGCAACTGAGGTAGGTGCCCTTGACCAGGAATAGAACCCATAATCCTTTGGTCCAAGGGCTGACACTCTAACCACTGAGCAAACCGGCCAGGGCTCTGGAAGAGATTTTTGTCAACTAAGTTGATACTGATTCCCTTCATCTTTACTTGAGACTCACAGATGACACAGAACTGTCTCTAGGTAGAATTATTCTCTAAGGTCAGGGGTCAGGTCAGCATGGCCGTGTGGTAAAAAAACACACACGCATATACACACACACAAACACACAGAAAGAAAGAAAAGAAAAGAAAAGAAAAGAAAACAAAACAAAAGAGTATTAAACAAGGGGTGGCTTGGACCTTTACTTGAAAAGTTCTTAATTTTCATATACTTATTAGGTAGCTGCTTCCAGATGACCTTAAAGATCTCTGTTCCTAGAGCGATCTCCATTCCCATTTTGTGCTACATTTGACTTTTCGTTAGAGAGCCTGGCTTTCCCTGCCACCGCAGGCAAGCAGATCATCTATCTGCTATTTAAATGGCACAGCAGTTTTTCCAGGAACACTAGGCTCTAGGAGGCAAGTTGCGATTATAATTGCCTATTTTCATTTGTCATTTCCTTGTGAAAGCAGCTCAAATGCAGTGGCGAGGGGTACACAGCCAATTGCTGTCTGTCTCGGTGAGGAAATGAGGAAGAGAGGGCTTTTCAGTCATTGACCAAGTTCAACAGTTTTTTAAGATTACTGATGGGATGAAGTTTATCATTGTAAAATGGAAATAAATCGTGGGTGGTTGTTTTTTGAAGAGAAATGTATTCCTTTAAAGTAAGGATTAAGGTCTTTGGGAATAGGCAGGATGCTTTGAATCAATCTAACATTTCTTTTTTTTAAAGTAAGTATTAACACATGGAGAAATGAGATCTTGAAAAGACAATGCTAACACATACAGGGGCCTTTTGTTATATGCATTGAATTAGCTAAATACAGTTCAAAAGTAGCAAGTTCTGCTTCTGGAAAACGGCAATTTCTCCTTAATAGGGAAGCCATACAGTGGCCTGAATTCTGCCCCCTGCTAGTTACCTGTAGCAATAGAAGCAGGAGATACACACTTTACAGGGCGAGATTGGGCCACGTCATGTGTGGATGGTGCCCTTTACCAGGAGTGAGGTGGCAAAAACATTTACTAGGAATGGCCACAGAGTTCTAGAAACGGCTTGAAACAAAAGAGTATCATCTGTGAAGCCACCGTGGGATCCAGCAGTCTTGCAGGGCGCAGACTGATCTAAATAAAAATATCTCTGTCTGTGAATTTAATTTTATCCCTGCTCTTCTCAGTGGGATAAACACCCTTGTGATTATCTTCATCTTAACATCTCCTTGTGAGCGCTTTTTTAAAAAAAAATATTTTTATTTATTTCAAAGAGGAAGGGAGAGGAAGAGAGAGATAGAAACATCAATGATGAGAGAGAAGTATTGATCAGCTGCCTCCTGCACGCCCACACTGGGATCCAGCCCGCAACCTGTGCATATGCCCTGACCAGGAATCAAACTGTGACCTCCATGGTTCATAGGTCGATGCTCAACCACTGAATCACACTGGCTGGGTTCCCCTTGTGAGC
>NW_006291011.1:878739-884069 GCF_000327345.1 Myotis davidii
TGTGCACGCGCGCGTGTGTGTGTGTGTGTGTGTGTGTGTGTGTGTGTGTGTGTGTGTGTGTGTTATGGTGCGGCAAAGGTTCTATATGAGCTCAGAAAAGAACCACTAATTTTGAGGTTGAGAGGAGCGGGTAATATTACCAGGTAGTAGACATGCAAAGATGCAGAAAAATGAAAGGACACTAAGTATTCAATAAATGACGGAAGAGTATATGATGAGGTAGAGGCATGGGGATCATAGAATTGCAGTAAGATGAGGACAATAAAGTGAGTCACAGAAATTAATATATCATTGGTAATCTTGATGTCCATTTCAGTGGCCTAGTAGAGGCCAACTACAGTGAGAGAGGAGGGAGCTGATAAAGAGAATAGGTGAACAGATTAGATTGGATGAATTAGCATTGTGTTGGATGACAGCCCCCTTTTGTTACTTAAGAGGGGAGAGAAAGAGACAAACCTCTGTATTGCCACCTGCAAAACCTGCAAGGAAAGTAGGCCAGGAAGCTGAGTGCTGGGCGAGGAAGGGGGAACAAAGGCTTGTGGAGAGACAGAAAGTGAAATGAGCATGAAATGGCCATACAGCCCAACATCACCAGCCATCAGGAACATGCCTTCCACCCCAGCAAACTGGCAAAAAACCAGTAAGCGGCAAAGGTTCTATATGAGCTCAGAAAAGAACCACTAATTTTGAGGTTGAGAGGAGCGGGTAATATTACCAGGTAGTAGACATGCAAAGATGCAGAAAAATGAAAGGACACTAAGTATTCAATAAATGACGGAAGAGTATATGATGAGGTAGAGGCATGGGGATCACAGAATTGAAGTAAGATGAGGACAATAAAGTGAGTCGCAGAAATTAACATGTCATTGGTAATCCTGATGTCCATTTCAGTGGCCTAGTAGAGGCCAACTACAGTGAGAGAGGAGGGAGCTGATAAAGAGAATAGGTGAACAGATTAGATTGGATGAATTAGCATTGTGTTGGTTGACAGCCCCCTTTTGTTACTTAAGAGGGGAGAGAAAGAGACAAACCTCTGTATTGCCACCCGCAAAACCTGCAAAAGTATTCATGTACAAAAATGGAAACACATCTTTAGCATGATATTGAGAGAGGAAAAGCACTTGGAAAATGATATGTATATGTAGTAAGGCATTACTGATGTAAAATTCAAAGCACACAGAACAGTATTACATATAATTAATGGATACATCTATTCATGTAGACTAAGTAAAAAACAATAGATAGGATACATAGCTCAAACTTATTGTATCTTGTGTCCCTGACATCTTATTTTGTAAAATAATTCAGGAGCTATGCAGACAATGGAATACCATGTAGCACCAAGAATAAAGGATCTACAATGATACACAACTGAATGAATGGATCTTGCAGATTTAATTTGCTTATCCAGGAAGTTGAGCAAATGAAAACAGACAGCAAAAAGTACATACTGTGTGATTTATATAAAACAGAAACAAAACCCCAAATCAAAGCCAATGTATCTTGGTAGGAGTCAGGATAACAGGCTCCCCTGTGGTGACGGGGAGGGAGGATGTAGAGTGGGTCTTCCCTAGTGTTGGTAAAATGTCTTCTTTCTTGATTTTGGTTCCAGTTACATAGGTGTTTTCAGTTTTTTTGAAAAAGTGTTCACTTTTCTGAATGTATGTGATATTGCCAAAAGAAATGTGTAAAATACTATTTGATAAAGAAAAAACATTGCCTGTCAGGCATGGCTCAGTGGTTGAGTGCTGATCTATGAACCAGAAGGTCACGGTTCAATTCCTGGTCAGGGCATATGCCTGGGTTATGGGGAGCCGAGTGTGCGGCGTGCAGGAGACAGCTGATCAATGGTTCTCTCTCATCATTGATGTTTCTTTCTCTCTCTCCCTCTTCTTTCCTCTCTGAAATTAATAATGTATTTTTAAAGAAGAAGAAGAAATTGAGGATCATATGGCAAACTAATATTTATTTGCTCTGGATGGATGGGTTCAGAGGTGATTTTATACTTCCTGCCCCTTGCTATTTATTTGCAGTTCTTCACTGTAAGAAAAGGGACCACAGGAGCAAATCAAGTTAAGAACTACGGGTAGGCCGAAACCGGTTTGGCTCAGTGGATAGAGCGTTGGCCTGCGGACTGAAAGGTCCCAGGTTCGATTCCGGTCAAGGGCATGTACCTGGGTTGCGGGCACATCCCCAGTGGGGGGCGTGCAGGAGGCAGCTGATCGATGTTTCTCTCTCATCGATGTTTCTAACTCTCTATCTCTCTCCCTTCCTCTCTGTAAAAAATCAATAAAATATATTAAAAAAAAAAAAAGAACTACGGATAGGAGATGGCACCGGTTGGCAGTGATAGACAACAAGACACGAAGCCAGAGATCACAGCAGATTAGCTGCGGCAAAACCAAAATATAACTGCAGTCTCCTCACTCCTTAGCCCGGGTCAGTGCTGTCCTCTGGCAGGTAAGTCGTCACAAGCTTTACGTTTGCAATGTTTATGGTGGAAACAGATTTGGCTTCTGCCTTTAAGTCATGTGCATGGCCATTACTCTATGTCAGCAATTCTATTTATCAACAATTAAAGAGCTTTGCAACCCTCCTATTACCTGTTGATATTTTAAAACATAGGGTTTGAGGTGGTTGAAAGAATAACACTGCTTCTTTCTCTGCCTTTCAGACTTTCCCAGAAAAGGGAGACAAGACCACACCGAGCCTCCCCGTGAGACAGTATTTTCTAAGCGGCACCAGGATAACATCAAAGCTCTTCATTGAGGGTCTGGCAAGCTCCCTCTCTTTGGTCCTCAAAATAAAAGTGTAAGTCAAGTTCAACACTATTAATGGGTAATCTGTACTCACTTTCTCTGCCCTTATGAAAACAGGCTGAGTTTTATTTGGGAAAGCCAGTGATGGTGTGTTTGATTTTAAACATACCAAGTGTTTGAAAACTCTCTCAGATAATGAAACCTTAAACAGTGGGGGAGATGTATCAGCAAAGTCCAAGAGTACTCATCTCACCCTGAGCAAATAAAATAGAGAACAAAATGCCCTTTGTCGTGCGCCGCGTACCCTGTGTGTGTGCTGTGCCTGTGCCGCTGCCCTCACTTTCATGCTCAGCTGATCCCAAGGTGTTTAATCCATGTCACTTCAGCACATCAACTTGATTGCAGAATTTAAAGAAGACAAAGAATACTGTGACATGTGACAGACACCTCTGGACCTCAGCTTATTGTATAAAGATGATGGGAAAAGCCTCCTAGATTTAACTCTTACGTATCTTGAAACTAAAGCAATGAGATAACGCTACGTCTCATGTCAAAGGTGGGTATTTCCGTCAGAGAGAAGTGGAGCAGCCCTGAAACCTTTAGTTCCTAGGTTCAGCATGATCCCGAGAGCCTCTTAATATTTGCTGCCCCCTGTAGTTTGCTCTTGTAAACATTTTATTTAAAAAGAAAAATCAAGAGAGCTATTTAAAACTTCAGTTGCTCTTCTTCTAAATCTAAGCACTTGCGGAATTTTATTCCCTCTCTCTTTTCAGTCCCAATCCACAAATCAGAGTGATGACATGGGGCGAGCCGGGGGAAGACTGCTATGAGCAGTCGCGATTTCACTTAAGAGAATAAACTGGGGGACATGATTGCCTTTAAAACATGTAGATTGTATTATATGGAGAAAGCTGCTCAAATAAATCCGATTTTCTTTAAAAAGGCAAAGGAAGCATCTGTTTATTAAACTACTTTCTCAATTTCCCATTGCCTTCAGAATCGGTTGTGGGCCATGATTGCCTTTGTCTCCAAGCACAATAGCTTCTAATAACATTATGCTTAAAATAATATGGTAGAAAAGTATACACTCGTGGTTTGTTCATTTACTGAAACTGATATAGATGGCAGAAATTTTACCCAAGCTTAAAATAGCACATGGAACACTAGGAATTTAACACTGGCCCAGTGATGAATGAAATTTCATTATAAAGAATCACAATCTAATATCTAACTTTAGTAAAAAAAAAAAAAAATTAGAACTAGTTATCACCATGCACAAATGCTAGGGAAAAAGTTAATAAAATTGTTCATTCTACAACAGATTAATGAAGAGGCATAGATAATCCTAAATTAATGTCATCCCATAGTCTGTGTGACTTGAATAATTTTAGATTTAATTTCATGATTCAATTGGCCTGTGTATATGTAACTCCCAGAAAGATTATGGAAAGTTACTATTAATTTGTACAATGTTATATCTCCCCTCGGTACACAAAACACCTCTTTTAGTTCTTTAGAATCTATGTTATATATTTGGATTTTTTTCATCACAAATGGATCAAGAAATTAATATAGTTGACCCTTGAACAATGAGGGGATTGGGAGTGCTGACTCCCTTCCAATGCAGTTCAAAATCCATAGATTGAATCCCCCCAAATTTAATTACTAATAGCCTACTCTTGACCAGAAGACTTACCAACGACATAAACAATCAATTAATACATATTTTGTTTTGAGATCAAAACATGTTAGCTCCAATTTTATGTAGTTAACTATAGAGACAAGGCCACTCTAAAAAAAATTAACGGAAAGGTTTTAAATAGGAAAAATTATAACATACATAAAATCCTGTTAAATGCGTGATGACAAATCATATCTGCTGATAGTCATTTTTATTGTGAAACTTAATTTTGTTATGAAACTCTGACAATATAATCACATTATTCCACGTGGTTGAGGTAGAAACAGAGATCAAAATCCACCAATCAAGAACTGTTTGTTACGTGTTCTTGGGCTCCCTGCTGTGGAGAACGTAAAGGAAGCATTTGACCTGGACACTCTTCTCAGGGTGCATGAAGACTGACTAACAGGTAAAGGAGTGAAAAGACAATACGTATTTGGGATATTTACAAAAGAAAGGTGCCTTTTTCTTAGAATGTTCATGAACATACAGTCTGAGCTTGGCTGGAATTTAAATGAGAGGAAAACATACAAACTGAAGGGATTGGAAGGGACTTCTGGTGTTTGAAATATGAAGTAAAACTCTGAGAGGAGCTGTCACATACCAATGTTGTCTGCTCTAAAAGCAGACACAGAAGACATACAGATTTGTACCTGACACTGAAGATTTCTGATATTCCCAGAGAGGACCTTGATAAAGAGCTACACTGTTCTAGTAAAGCAACACAGATAGACATGGTTGTGAACCCCAAACTCAGTACCTGGCTGTCCAGTGCTTCCATAGGTCCCTGATGAAAGGGCCTGGCCAAGAAGGAAGGAGTCTGCTATGGGAGCCTGGCAGACATTTTGGCACCTTCAGAGGGTGGACAGGCACACTACTGGAGAGAATGC
>NW_006291011.1:884085-888511 GCF_000327345.1 Myotis davidii
GGATGAAAAAATTTGATTCTATCCCTGTCCCTTTCTTACTGTACGAAGTTCAAGCTGGACCCCAAACTTCTCTAGTCCTCAAATCCTTTATTTACCATGTAGGGATGAGTAACACCCCTTCTGTCTAAATCATACAACCATGGTCAAAAGCAAATGAGATAATGTAGGCAAAACAGTGTAGAGACTGGAAAATGCTATATAAATTAAGTACTGATTATCTTCAAGCTAGTGACCAACACCTATGACACCATGTCTCTGACTAATTGGCCGAATTATGGCTGTCAAAAGCCCTCTCCCACTCTTCTCCATTAACCCTCATCCATTTCTAACTTCCCTGTACTAATCCCACTCCTTTTAGGAAGCTCTCTACCCTTACCCATTGTCACACTTACTTCCCATGCCTTCCAATCTTTATGCGTGATCTCTACTACATTATCCAGTTTCACTCATGTTCTCTCCTACAGAGGGATGTGTGCCTCTCAGTTGCACTGTAAATTCCTGAAGGAAAAGGACCTTATTTTCAATTTTAAAATGACACCAGAACCCTCCTGTACTTGGAAGTAAAGAGTTAGAAATAGAGGGAAGTTGAAAGACACTGAAGGTTCCGAGAGAGTGACAGAGGGAATCCTAAGTGAAGACTGACCCTATCACAGGTATCCTGGCAGTTCTAGCTCTTTTCTTGACAATAATTTGAATTATTTATTTTTTACAAATAATTATTAAATTATTAATTACTTAAAATGAAAATGGCAATTTAGATCTCCATTATGTGTGGGCTGAGTTGAATAACTGGAAAACAATCAAGCTAATAAATGTTACCATATAGAATGGTATCCCCCGCCCCCCCCCCCCAGGGGGGGGCTTACATTTTTTGTACCAAATAAACTAATTGAATTTCTAATCCATATGACTTGGGTAAGGACAAAATCTTGATGGATTTTTTTTTTCAATTCTCTCAGAAACAGCCAGGTTACCTTTTCCCCCACTGATGACATATATTATTCAATTGTTGACAACCCTGGCATAATGATGCAGGATGCAGAACATCCCGCATTTCAGCTAGACAAGCTATCTGTGAAGGGCCATTGTAAGTGGAGAAATAATGTGTCATATTTTACTATTTAACAAGATACATTCATTTTATATATAAGAAGACTACCTTTCATGTTTCAATCGCTCATTTGAAAAAAGCAAAATATAATTCAGAAGAAAAATAGGCAATAATGCAATACAAACTGGGTGCTTAATTTCACTTCATGGAAATTCATTGTTTTGGATTATCTGCATCAGTGATCCACCCATCAAATGTTTCCCTCCATAAACTCCTGTATCGAAACATTCCCCCCCCCCCTCTCTTTAGAGCTGTTGCCTTCTAGTACAGAGCTAATGGAGACGTAGGTAAGATGAAAAGATTAGATATCTGCTGAGCGGGGTTTATAAAATCATCTAGCATATACTTTAAAGAGGCCTACTCCAGGAGCACCACAATTATCACTCTGAACCTGGGTCCGTTGAGTGGTGTTTCTCTTTTAACTTATAACACTTTAAAACTAAAGGTAGCAGGCCCTCTTGAACAAAAGCAAGTTGAACATAGACTGACTCTGGGTTCCTGTAATTTCAAAACGGACAGCGCTCTCACACTTGAACTCAAGCAGTCGCACAATTCAAGACAAGGGGATTGAGTTTCTGCAGTTTGGCTGTTGTTTAAATGGAGATCAGCACATCCCCCACCCCTGCCTGTGGAGAGACAGTAACAGCAGCTGACACTGGGATGGTGGCATTAAGGTCTCAAGGCAGAAATTTGCTGGGAAAGTGCTTGCAAAACAGATTGTTTCCATTTCTGCTCTCCCTGTCCTGCAAGTGGTGGCTGCTTCACGGCCAGAAGCAGTTGTGGGGAGGCTGTTGAGGGTGGTTTCAAGGAAACAGCCTGTGTTTAGACGGGAGCAGAGGCTTGGAACCCACAAAAGTGAGCATTTCTCCTTCCACTAGCATTTGCGATGTGTCACCATGGGGGTTGAGAAATCTCGCCCAGATGCTAGTGTGTGCATGTTTAGGTGTCCTTGTGGGTGAGGACTTGGCAGGCAGCATGGTGCCTCAGACAGTCAAATGGGAGCAGTTCATCCCGTTGAAGTCTAGACATTTAAAGAGCAATGAGTGTTTGTGAAAGTTTTTAGAATGGGAGCAAACAGAGGATTTGGAAACGTGAATCTTCCTGAAAAAACAAATCCAAATTAGTCCAAGTGCACTTGGACATGCCTTTCTTTTTGGGTGTATTTTTATTATTTTTTGAAATATTTTACCAAGATCTTTGGGGGAATGTAGACATGTATAAAAACATTACTAAACACGGTGGTGTACTGTTCTACTCACCAATTGCCGGTCATCTCTAGCACAGAGAGTGGACTTATGTGACAGTACTAGCCAAGTCCTTTGTTCAGAATGTCGAGTAAAATAATTAGGTTCAAGGAAATTATTATAGAGAAATCCATCTTTAGTAGCTAATACAGACATATCACTTTTAATGCATCGAGAATGTATTCTTAAAGGTAGCAACAGGTTATCATTAAAATGTGCACAAGAGCCTGGCTGGTGTGGCTCAGTGGGTTGAGCATTGTCCCATGCACCAGGAGGTCACCAGTTTGATTCCCAGTCAGGGCACATGACCGCACTGTGGGCTCCATCCCCAGAAGGGGGCATGTAGGAAGCAGCCCATGATGTTTCTCCTTCATGGATGTTTCTCTCTCTCTCTTCCTCTCTCTGAAATCAATTTTAAAACATGTGCACACGAATAGACATGTGGATTTTTAAAGACTATGGCAGTAAAAAAAAACATTTTAGATTTTGCTTAGGATTTGTAAGACTCCTAATTGCTCAACCGAAAACAGTGTAATAATTTTAAAAGCACAGTCATAAAAGTAATAAACACAAACTTCTTGTTGTACACTGAGGGGTTCACACTATTTATTTTGAGTGATGCTATTATTAATTTTAAAATAATGAGCCTTCATTTCGGACCACTGTTTGGCCAGAGTTTGACCCTGAAGTGGGATGTTGAATTGATTTCCAATTGTGATTATACTGATGTACTACAATCGGTTGGGGGTGGCCATGATGTTGTGGTGACAATAGCATAATATAAGTGCTACAAGGCCTTTCTGTGGAGTTTTCAACATGCAGAGAAAAGACAGTCATGTTTGTAAGTAATAAACCAAATTAGCACTGAATACAAATTAAATATGGGGGAACACAGTCCCAAAGAACCCATCACTGACTAGGATTGCAGTTATAAAACAAATGCTTGGTTTAGCATAAGATTTCAGCAAAGCTGTCTAGAGACCATATTGATTTAACTTCTATTTCTGCCTATGAAAGCTGAAACTGGCAGCTTTATAGCGTTCATTTCAACTCCGATTTTTATTTTTTCTGAAATGAAAAAAATGTGCTGCTGACATAAGTACAGGTAAGTGACAATTAAACCCTTCCCCAATAATTTTTTTGTTAAAAACGTTTCTTTTTCAGACTAATTTTTTTATTTTGGTTCTATATAGTATTTTTGATGCTGGTTATGAAAACAGTTTGTAATTATTTTTTCTTCCCATTTTTGTGGTTAAGAATAGTATTTCCTCAGAAAGTTTCTAGATGAAATTATTTAGAATGGTACGTATGTAGCTGGTTTTTGAAGGTAAAGTTTTTAGACGAGTATACTCGTCGACGACTGAAAAAAGAACATTTTGTGAAAACGTGTATACACGTTTCTGCCGGGGAAGGGGTTAATAGTGTTGACATCAGCAGGTGTTATCAGATTTAAAAAGGAGGAAAAGGACAACACCAGGGGGCATGCAAGTGGGGAATCAGAACAGATACCGGAAGGGGCAAAAAATGAGAGGAACAAGAGTGTTTTAGTGGTCCCCCATGGCTTCGTTGAAAGTCAATAGCTTTGCACATGTCCCAGTGAGAAAGTCATGTACACCGTGACACAAAGCCAACATTTGTATTTTCTGAATCCATCTGATTGTCTCTGGTGGATAAAAACTTGAGCTCAGATAGACACCTAAACTGGCTGGGAAAAGTTTCAGAAAAGAGAGAAACAAACGAGGATCTCAAAAAAGAGAGAAATAAGTTGATAGCAAAGATCCCTTTCCTCCATGATGACAGTGGAAAGGGCACTACTCATAAATATTAATAATCACGGTAAGAACAATGATCATCTGTAGAGCACTGCTAATTTTGCACATTTGTTCTCCATCTATTGCTTCACTAGAGCAGCATGAGGCAAGTAGGGCAACAATGCTTATCTTCATTTGACAGACGACAAACAAATAGAAAATGCTTCGTGAAATTGGAGTAACGTGTCCAAGCTCCCAGGAGTAAAATACTATAGTGGCAGAGTTGCGGCGAGAACTTAGGCGTCCTGATTCCCAGCACT